>NC_068985.1:108282581-108287998 GCF_001194135.2 Octopus bimaculoides
TATATATATATATATATATATATATATATGAATGCTATTCATCTAAAGAATATACCATTTGCATTCTACAAAAAGTATTTGCAAAGTATTGAATAATCATTCAGTTTAATCAAAATTGTTTTAAATTATTCCTTGAAGATATATAATGTCACATTATATATTTGGTGATTATCCTAGTAAAGCTAATTTTCAAAATGCCTATCTATCCAAATTTCCTTGTTCCCCAACACCAACGAAAAGCATATGTAGTTGTCATATTAATTTATCTTAGATAATGTCATTATAGAAACCACGGCACACATGCAGAACAACGGATAGCGCACAATAAACCTAAACTTATTTTCCGTGATCATTCTGACAACAGAGCAATGCAGTTGTCTCTTGGTTTACAAGTCAGTAGACTTGCATAATTTAATTTTAGTAGTGCCTTGGTTTCAATTGATTTTGAAATGTGATTTTACCTACACAGACACATTTAGTCGTCAACGTTTCGTTTTATTCTTTCAATTTTTTTTCTACCTCTCAACTTTCGTTTCAGTTTATCAATAATGAGAAAGTCTACACGCTCAAATAACAATCAACATTTTTTCCCTATACTTTGAGATTGAAAACTAGTTTGAAATGTTAAACCAGAACAGAAAGGAACGTATTTCTGGAAAGAAACATGAAAATATTAAATCAACTTCGAAAGATAAAATAAAGGTTCGATAAAAATGGGTAAACTTCGGACTGTATGTCTGTTTTGAAAATTTATAATTATATTAAACACATAATTGCTCCATTCACATGTTATTTAGACTTAAACCAGGAGTCCTTGAACCAATCTACTGTGTAAACCAAACGACCACTGCACGGTTATTTTTAGAAGGAAGTTGAATTTACGGGGGAAAATATGAGAGCTATGAACATTGGCTTTGTACAGAATATTGTTACTCACGTTGCTGAAACAAATGATCTGAAAAAGAGAAAAAAAAATTAAAGAAATATTGTAGAATTTATTACATCCTGTTATAGAAAACATACTAGACTTCCCAGCGCGAGTGATATTTTACATAACTAAAACCATAGAGATTGATAGTCGGGCGTAATGTTAGTTGCCCAGAGAGGGCAGTCAAATTAACACAGGCATACTCCTATATACACATGCACGCGCGCATCAGAACATGAGAGACTCTGATATTACATATGAAAGAATTCTTGTTTGCCAAACTCATATTTGTGAATATTGAGAGAAATTATATGTTTAATATAAATTCATAAGTATTCTTTTCTACTCTAGGCACAAGGCAACTGGTACTTAATTTATCAACCCCGAAAGAATAAAAGGCAAAGTCGAACTCGGTGGAATTTGAACTCAGAGCGTAAAGACATGAAATATCGCTAAATTCTGCCAGCCTGCCGCCATATAAATGTATAAATATTACGTTGATAAATGACTGAAAGCGCTCAAGGAATTTGTCATACTTTTAAACATTTTCAGAAAATTCTTGCGAATTTGTATTCTACATGTAAGAATTAATACGATTATGCAAAAAAAAACAAAACTAAACAAAACAGAACAAAAACGTCTTTGAGGCGTAATTTAAGAGCTACTCAACTGTCATTTTTTGTACATCTCACGACCACCTCATACATTCCTCGTTTATTTGACTGTCAGACGTATTTGTGTTTTTCAATATTTTTCGCCCCACATGAGATGGCGAGCTGGCGGAAACGTTAGCACGTCGGGCGAAATGCTTAGCGATATTTCGTCTGTCTTTACGTTTTGAGTTCAAATTCCGTCGAGGTCGACTTTGCCTTTCATCTTTTCGGGGTCGATAAATTAAGTACCAGTTGCGTACTGGAGATCGATCTAACCGATTGGCTCCCTCCCCCAAATTTTGGTCCTTGTGCCTAGAGTAGAAAAGAACATCTTTCACCCCATAAACATATTTAAAGATCTTTTAGAGGGATTTAAGTAAAAAAAATTGGGACTGTCCGTATATTAAACTGTGATTCTAAAAAAAAATTTCTAAAAATTACAAAAAAGTTTTCCATAGTCGTGTGAATTCCCGCATGTAGGAAAAAAGTTCGCAAAAGTTTTCCAAAAATTCTAAACAATAAAAAAGTTATGAGTGGTTATATGGCATGTTTAAAGCAGTATTCCGCCAATTAAAGTACCCCAAGGTTACGGCGAGATCCTTAAATATAGAATATGTGTAGTGGTTATTCTTTCCTTTTCACCCACTTTTCCTGGTAACTTCCCTTCACTCTTTCTGTCGCTTTTCCTAAATAACTCGAGTCTTGCGGATAAAACCACTACCGGCAGCCACCTTGCATTCTGTGCAATCTATTATGAAAATTACTTTGCTCTGCGTCGGATTATTATTTAGAATTTGGATATGAATCTGAAAATTATATAAAATTTATACAGATGTTATAATTTATATGAAAGTATTAGCATTAAATATCTATTATTTATCTATATTATCTTAAAGAAAATTATTTTATGTTTTGCTTCCTCATATAGTGTGGAGGCGTAATGGCCCAATGGTTAGGGCAGCGGACTCGCGGTGATAGGATCGCGGTTTCGATTCTCAGACCAGGCGTTGTGAGTGTTTATTGAGCGAAAACACCGAAAGCTCCACGTGGCTCCAGCAGGGGGTGGTGGCGAACCCTGCTGTACTCTTCCACCACAACTTTCTCTTACTTCCTGTTTCTGTTGTGCCTGTAATTCAAAGGACCAGCCGTGTCACGCTGAATATCCCCGAGAACTACGTTAAGGGTGCACGTGTCTGTGGAGTTCTCAGCCACTTGCACGTTAACTTCACGAGCAGGTTGTTCCGTTGATCGGATCAACTGGAACCATCGTCGTCGTAAGCGACGGAGTAACAACAACAACCTCATATAGTATATGCTCTCGTAAGAGTTTTCGGTTGCATAATTGAGTTCGTAACAATTGTTAGAATATAAATATGTACTTAACGAAAGTAGTATATTTGACAAGTCATTCGTGATACAGCTATTACAATGTAAATCGAATTTGATTTATTTCCGAGGTGGGGGGGCATACAAAACAAAAACAAACTCCACGTTATCAACATTATACCAGTATGGATAATATTGCTCATTTTAAATCTAGATAAAATTGAAATGGAGAAAACATTACGAAAACACCTAATACAACGTAATTTTAATGTTTAAGGGATTTTAATGAAGTTGTCAGCTGTCTTTCACATAAACAAAAAATCCCAGATCTTAGTTCAATGCTGGGATCTTTTTTAAAACGGGGGCCACATTTTTCATTAATGTTTTACGTAGTGTTTTTGGTACCGAAAGACTTTCAAACTTCGTATACTTATCTATTTTGTGTTATAGAACAGAAAAATATTTTTGTATTCGAATTTATTTCATGTAAAAAATTGTGTTATTTCGATAATTTCAACCAATCACTGATGTCCATTCAGCCGATATACATTAAGTGCCGACTACATAAACAAACGATTCTTCGTTTTATTTGCTTTTTTCATTTTAAATTTGCTTTAACCCTAACCTTAACCCTAACCCTAACCTTAGGGTTAGGGTTAGGGTTAATTGTTTCAGAATCGTTTGTTTATGTAGTCGGCACTTAATGTATATCGGCTGAATGGACGTCAGTGATTGGTTGAAATTACAGAAATACGACAACTTTAACATGGAATAATTTATGGATTTCTCTTTTTTTTAAAGAAGACTAAGAGAAAAAGATGTTTTATATGACACATTCTACCAGTGTTCCAAGTTTCAAAGTGTTTCGTTAATGAAAAATGTGGCCCCCGTTTTAAAAAAGATCCCAATGCTGTTTAAATGAGAGTGCATCTTGCTAAGGTTGGTTAGGATTAATTTATCATACGCATACAGAAAATCTACGTAAAAATATCTACATACCCAATACGGTAGTACCTGTAACAGTAATAGAAAATTAATTTAGTTATGGAAATATCAGATTTGTAAATATTTATGTTAATATATATCTAAAAAGAAAGGAATAGATTTATTACATAATTTTCAAAGTATACAATATTCTATATTTATGTTAAAGTAGTAAATAATAGTTGTAATATAGCTCTATAGAATTATGGAAAAGTTAATTTATTCAAGCGGTCAGCTGTCTTTCATATTTATTATAGATGTTCTACACTATATATTTGTGGAGACGCATATTTTAGTGTTTAGAGTTTTAGACTCATGATCGTAAGATTGTGGTTTTGATTACTGGACCGGGCGACGCGTTATATTCTTCAAAACAATTTGTCTGTTGTTGTCATATTAATCTGCCTTAGATAATGGCTATTATAATGCAGAACAGCAGATTACAATAAGCCTAAACATATTTTTCATTATTGTTCTAACTATAGTGTAATGTAGTTGTCTTTCGGTTTACATGTCAGTAAGTTTCATTTTAGTAGTGTTTTGGTTTCAGTCAATTTTTGAAATGTTGTTTTATGCATATAGACACAACATTAAGCCGTTAATGTTTTGTTTGTCTTGTAATTGTTCTTCCGTCTCTCTTTCATTTCATTTTATCCGAAACATAGTCTAACTTGAAACCCTCATGTTAGAATTTTTTCCTATACTTCTTTAACTATTTTAGAGATTGAAGACTAGAATTTTAAACTTTAAATAAAAAGAGAAAGGAACGTATTTCATGAAATAAAAATGAAAATATTAAATCATCTTCAAAAGAAGAAAAAGATTCGGTAAAAGACTGAATGTCTTTTTTAAAAAAAATTGATAAGAATACTGAAAGCATATATTACTCCATTCTCCCGTTATTTATACTTAAACGGTGAGTCATGAAACTTGTTTACTGTGTAAACCCAAAGACAATTATACATTTATTTTTAGGAGGTTGTTTAATTTTCGGTTGAAATTATGAGTGCTATGAATCTTGGCGCTGTGTAGAATATTGTTACTTACGTGGGTCAGAGAAATGTGCTGAAAGAGAGAGAGAGAGAAAAAAGATATATTTTAGAATTTATTACACCTTCCTATGGAAAACAAAAGCAAAACGGATCTTTTCCTTTTGATCGGCAGGTCGATAAATTAATTTTTTTTAACTAAACACTTTCAAACTTCGGATACTGGTAGAATGTGTCATATAGAACATCTTTACTCTTAGCGTTGTTGAGAAAACTTTCTATTTACGAAGCTATTTCGTGTTAAAGTTGTCGTATTTCGGTAATTTCAACCAATCAATGACGACGTGTTCAGCTGAATAAAATTACTGCTGTTGTATGTTAACAACAACTTCCGGCGGTGTATATTTCGTTTGTCACTGTTATTTATGACATATTTCATCTCAGTTACGTTCGTATGAATAAACGAGTGTATCTGAAGCACGTTTACTTCACGACACCATCATAATCGTCCGAGCATTTCTACTGCTTTTAGGTTTT
>NC_068985.1:108288209-108307797 GCF_001194135.2 Octopus bimaculoides
ATTCTAGAAAATTGCCAAAAATTAAAATTTTGAAATTTTTGCCCCTCCCCTTCCCCCTTCCCCAATTTCATTATTTTTCCTTTTTTCCGTAACCCTAACCCTAAAACCCCAACCCTAACCCTAAAACCCTAACCCTAACCCTAACCCTAACCCTAACCCTAACCCTAAAACCCAACCGTAACCCTAAACCCAATCCTAACCCTAAAAATCTAACCCTAACCCTAAAACCCTAAAGCTAAAGACAGACGAAATACCGCTAAGCATTTCGCTCGACAACACCACCATCGGCAGTCGCCTTGAATTCTGTGTGATCTGTGATAAGAATTACTCTCTTTTGGATGAAATTATTACCTTCTGTTACACAATGGAGTTTGTAACACTTGTTCAAATACACATATGTCCTTAACGAAAGTAATACATTTGACAAGTTAATTATAATGTAGCTACAGCAATCTAAAAAAAAAAAGAATTGATTTATCCCCTCCCCACCGCCCCAAAGTGTGCATGTTACCAATATCATACTATTATGAATAAAATAGCTAATTTTAAATCTGGGTAAAATTGCAATAGAGGAAACATTATCAAAAACACTCAATAGAATGTAATTTTCATGGTTAAGGGATTCAATACCTATTTTAATACTATGCATTTTTCAGTGTTCATAAAAATTTTGATGCTATATATATAGATAGAAGTAAAAATAACGAAGCATTTCTACTCACGGATATTCGGGGCGTAATATCCAACTGTAAAATGAAATATAAAAAAAATGTAACTTAATGTTGATAAAACAGGTTTTTCGCTGATAAAAGTATATATTAACATAAATGAACACTGTATAGTTCCTAGTTAAAAGTGTCGTCTATTACCTTTTGATGTGCATGTTCATACCTCGTATCTATACATCCGGCATAACAGCCAGTGAAGGTTTGGGACCAACTTATCGTGTCTGCGCAAGACTTTCACAAGCACTAACAATGTGAGTCACGCTCTCGACCCCCTCTCCACACATTGTGCAGAGGTTCGTTTTACTTGCGTGGTATATATCCCTTTTTACTGACTTGGCATTCAATGCCTGGTCCTGGGCAGCAATGATTAGGCTTTTAGTCTTCTTTTTTTAGGTCTCCCTTGCTGAGCCACCTCCATGGATGCTTCTGGGTCTTTTAATTTGGTAGCTTAACAGTGGAACTGACTATGTAATTCCATGCAGAGTAGGATTTCTTCTCTCTCGTTGGCTATTCGTAATTGGAATTCATAAGCACTCTCAAGTCCAATTTTGGTAAATCCTTCTGCATTAGCAGCATACTGTAGGTCTTGTTCGTTGTTTACCAAATATTCTGCTATGTTTCTCCATTCACTGTTGATGCACTCCGATACGCTAATCAGCCCACGTCCAGCTTTACACCTCTTCATGTAAAGCCTATGTACGTTCGCCTTAGGGTGGAGGACACCATGTATTGTCATTGTCTTTCGGGGAGTGCGATCGAATTGGTTAATCTCCGCTTGTGTCAGTTTCAGGATTGGTGCTCTATAGTGGACCATAGCAGCAGCCCATATGTTGATGGCCGTCACAAGGTTCCTGGAGCTTAGTTTTAATTGCAAGAGAAGTTTGAGATCTTGTTTTTCATTTCTTTATGCAGGATATTGCCTAGCTCCAGGATCCCAAGGTACTTGTACTCATCATCGTCCGGATCTTCCTTTCTGTCTCCGTTTGGCAATTCTTTGCCTCTACAATCTGCGCTTTTCTCCCGTTTCAAAGTGAGCACCGCACATTTCGAGATACGAATTCCATCCCTATATACTTGCTGCCCATCTGTACAGTCTCAACCAGCCTCTCCACTTCAGACTGTTTTTGCGAACAGTTTCAAAACATCCATGAAGAGAAGTGGTTGAGACGAGGACCGTTCTTTCTCAGCTCATAGTGCACGTTAATTTTACGTAGGACAAAAGAAAGTGGGATCAAGGCTGTAACAAATAGCAAAGGTGAACGAGAGTCTCATTGAAAGATACTTCTTTTGATTGTTACCTCGGCTAAATGCTATTTGTTACAGAAAAGACGTGTTTTCAAACTAGCCATGATGTTCTTAATCAGTGCACACACGTTTTCAGCTATTCCACACATGTCAAGTGTTTCCCAAATTCACGAATGCGGCAACTTGTCGTAAGCATTTTAAAATTCTATCCAGGCCATGCACAAGTATTTTTGGTATCGTTTGTAGTTCTTTATTACAAAAGGTCACTTGTGCCCTTGGTTCTTTTACAGCATCCCTTTTGTTCTATTGGAAGTAGATTGTTTTCCGCAAGGAACGTATATATTTTCCCTGTGAGGATACCTGTTAACACTTTCTATAAAAGGTTAAGACAGGCAATGGGTCAGTAGTTGCCAGTCTCATTGCCCTTTGTCCGATCTTTCATCAACAATGTTGTCTTCCCCTTTAGAATCCGCTCTGCCTAATTGCACCACTCTATCTAATAGCAACGGAGTTCGCTTGTGTGTTTACCTAAACCACTCGAGTCAGTAGCCATGAATTCCTCTGGTCCTGCCGCTTTTCATTTTGGCAGTTTAAAATAAGTTGCATTTATACACTGGAGTTAGTTGGATTTCCTATACCACTTCCCTAACAAAACTGGTCTTGTGCTTCATGGCCATTACAACGCAAAATAACAAGCAAGCAAATATCCTAGCTACAAATGCAATGCAAAATAAGTCGTCAGTTTTATGAATGACTTGAAGTGGTTTTTGAAAGAGATCATATAGTATAGCTATTTCAATCCAAATTTTAATATACAAATCCAAATTTTAATATGCATATATAATAACAGTCCAAATTTTAATATACTTACATGGACGTAGAGATGGTAAAGATTTTTCTACAATGGAAAAGAAATACATTGAAAATTGTAATAACGGTCTCGAAGTAACATTTTTAGTATAACATAGTAGAATATAACGAAACTGTGCCAGCAGAGGTATCAATTTTAGAGAAAACTTTATAATTTTTTTTTAACAATTTCCTAAATATAACAATTTTTCCTTATTTAGGGTATAATGTATGATACATACTAAGACAGTAATTAGACTGAAAATGTTTGCTAGATCATTCTAAAATACAATCAATGTAGTATTATATATATATTGTCAAAATAAATTCTGTAATTAGTTATTGCTATATTGCATAGCACGTACAATTTAATTACATATATAGCAGGAATATTTAGTAATCGAACCCAGATCACAATATCCCTTGCAAAAAAAAAACAAAAAAAACTGCAACTCAAGTATGCGATTGCAATGCGCTAGAACATTCTTACGTCATCAAAATTTCTGATCATTCATGATTTTGTATCAAACCAGATGTGACATCAATTATATCTTTGGGGTGTTTTTTCTGAGCAGTATATATTCAACGTTATATTCAGCGCATTTTGGTCACTACCGAGAGACGGTGGATGGCAGACATCAGAAGACGGCAGTCAGAGGACAGAAGCAGAAACAGCAGACAGTTAGAGTGTTGTCACAATACAAAAACAATGGACGTGGGCAACAGCAACAGTGATAAAATAACATCAAGGAACTATCCACAGCAACGACCAAGATCAATAACCTTCGATCTATCTCAGTGTTTGACGTACGTGGTAATAGCAATATCGTTTTGTTTACGATAGAAGTAAATATTTTTCTGTCAAAATCTCGAACTCAATTCGGTGTTCTTTATCGTAACGTATGTGAACATCAACATATGTGACCATGAACATATGTGACCAAATTACATTTTCAGCCCAGAAAAAGTTTCATTAAGTAAAGAATACAAAGCGCTCAGAAGGAAAAATAAGAGAAGAATAAAGAAATTGTGAAATTACAATTTGTTTTATTCCAGTACCGTTAAGTTGCTTATCTCTCAGTCGTTTCTGTTGATGTTTAATATGATGAACACAGACTTAGTGAGATAGATCACTGAGGTGTGGACGGAGTCGTTATGTGTTGTTGAGAAAAAGATTACCCATATTACAATGCCTAACAGTACAAATGCTACTGACCGAGCATCAGCTCTAGTAGAGGTTGTGATGATATACCAGTTGGGGAAAATTAGGTAGCTAGAATAAGAGAAGTAAGCAGAATATGTGAAATAAATATATGAAATGCTTTGGCCCGCCCAGAAACTTCAGCAATTATTTAAACGTATTGCAAGATCTTGTGTTTATGGTGTCTAAAGCCATCGTAATATTGGAAAACTTTTTTCTTCCACCAGCAAATATTCCAGGGTCTGAAGCATTTCACTTTTTTGCCTGCACATTTCGCCTGTGTGGGACAACAAAGACTCGATTAGCCTTTGCCTGCAGCCTGTTGTCAACCCAAATCCTTTGAGCTTGTTTAAGCTGCCATACTTGTCTATTTGGTGGCTTTCATTAATTGTGATCTGTGATCTCTGCTTATGACTTATAACTAGATTTCATAGATGAACTAGAGTAACTATGGTAAGATAGATCTTTGAGTGTTACTTTAAGTATAAAGCTTTAAGTATAAAGGCAATATACCGTGTTTATATATGAGCAAATGAAATTAGATGAAACTTACTAAAATAACTTTAAATTGTTGTTTTCAAACTATTCAGTCAGAAAATAATTCTATGATTATAATGTAATTTTCTAACGATTATATACAAATGAATTTATGTTTTTTATGTTTCTAAATCTAAATCTGGAAAATTTCGTTTTATCTTTTGCATTTATTACTAATTTTAAAAGCTTAAAAGCAGAATATTAAATAAACCATCAATCATATCACATGAAATTTTCATTGTGTTTCAAGAATTAATAGGCGCATTAAACCCCCCCACCAAAAAAAAAACATTGTTTTCCAAGAAAGTTTCTTAAATTCATTACATTTTATCCATAATTTCTACAGGTTATATTAGTTTTCCTGATTTAAGCGAAAATACTATGAAACGAAATCTAGTATATTTGAGCTAAATTTTTTAGATTAATCATTGCGGAGTTGAACGTTTGATACCTAGTACTTATCGCATGGCAATCATGGATACATTTAGATAATGATAACATATAGTTTTAGATTTTATGATATAAACAATCATAAAAAAATCTTTTGTTATGATTGATTGGTTGAAAGACGTATATGGTAAAGTCATCTCAGTTTAATTATTTCGTTATCATGACCTCAGGAGCTTGTCATTAAAGTGGTATGAATGATAAAATTACCTTCTTCAAACAGTTCTTCATTCACTTTGTATTTAGTGACAACCATTGATGTTAATGGAGTTACGAAATTATACTGTGAAAAACAAGAATATTAGTTTCAGGACAACAGTAGTATTAATAAGGAAACTATACATGAAATATTTCCATCATCGACATTACATTTCTTACATTTAGATTGCTTATTATTATTATTATTATTATTATTATTATTATTATTATTATTATTATTATTAGAAGACTTCAAGAATTGTGAAAATAACCAAGGTTGTAGAGTAATCAAGTAAATGTAATACTACATGGTGGAAAGGTGAGCTGATTAGGGTTGGTCGTAGCGTCCTTGTTTTTCCTCTTTCCCCCACCATCGGTCTGCAAGGAGGGTTCTGCCAGCATCTTCAAAGAAGGCCGTTGCCCGGACGGCGTAGTGACGTCAGTCTTTGCAGTCAATCACAAGAACAATCTGCTGGCGGTGATCAACGTGATAGAGGCCAAGAGATTTGTTTAGAGAGTTCTTGTACATCTTCTTCGGCGATCCTCTATCATGGTGAGCAGAGGAGAGTTAATCACAGAGCGTGATCTTAAAAAGTCGATGATCCGCATCCTTGACTATCGTAAATGTTCTTTAGCAGAGTTAGAACAGTAACTATTAAGAAATAAATCATATGTTTTAAAATAATGAAAATATAATTTATCATAACGTCCTTTGTACTCACCTTTAGAGCCAAAGTAAGAATGGCATGTCGTACTTCTTCCTCCTTTCTGTCTTCCATGAGAAGTTGTTTCAAGGTGAGGTAAACATAAGTCTTTTCAGTAATTTCAGAAAGTGACTGAATACTAGTCAAACTTGAATCTTCCGAAAAACGATCATCGTATATGGTAAAGTCATCTCCATATAATTTTAATTCTAATATTTCGTTATTAAAACCCCAGCAGTTTGTCATTGCAAAACTCACATTTATAGTTGGTCGGTATTCTTGCGGCAAAACACCGGAAACAACTAATTCTGATCCTTTGAAGTAGTTGCTAAATGACGTAGAACTAGTTTTAACAGCAACATCTAAGTAAACAAATGTAATATCTTTTAATACAATGTTAGATATTTCTTTATAAAGATTTTCAATTTGAAGTTTACTGTCAGCATCTAAATAAATCTTCCTATTGAAGCCTCCGTTTTCTGTGGCGAGCTCACGAAGAAATTTACTGTCACAATCACCTCCAAAACAAAGGGTAAATAATGAAATATCTTGGTTGGATTCTCTGACATTTTTCTTGATATGTTCGAAGTTAGTAACATCTTCTGTTGGATCTCCGTCAGTGAGAAATACGATGATACTTTTCTTTGTGGGGTTTAAAGCTGGCTTGTGTTTGTCTATACTTTGAAGGAGAGCAGCGTTAATATTTGTACCTGAAGAAATAGTAAAATTACACTCTCAGAAAAAATAGCAGAATGTTTGTACACATAAGCAATTAAGGTCAGTGATACAAACTTAATAGGAAAGCAGCATTGACGTATAATTTTAAGTTAAGCGTAACCAAATCTTTTGGTCTGAAAAGAAGATGAATTTAAACATAAAATGTTAAAATATGGAACTATTTTAAAATGCTTAATCAACGTACCAGGTCAATAACAAGATTAAAAGTTCTATGATACATATAGCACAGTAGTACGTAGTAATAGGATTTTTAAAATATAGACATGGAGTACCACTGTCAAATATTGACATATTTTAACATTCTGTGTAATAGTATATACAATATCAATAGTGTAGGAAAAAGAGTGCCATACTGAAGAGGAAAATATAAATTAATGAAAGCTACTGCAAAGCTGGTTTGAGTCCAAATAGAAGGAAATTGTATCGTAACTTCAAGTTGTGAAACAATATTGCGTAACTCAGTGTTTCACTTAAACCTGTGCCATCACTTACGCTGATATATTATACCTAATACATATGAGAAAAAAAAAGAAAGCATGGTAGCAGAACAGCATCATCCTTATCTTCAAGACGAGGAACATAAAATGATAATTTAGAGACTAAAGAAAGATAAGTGTGCAGCAAAAAAACGAGCTTTGACGATAATTTGAACTATACATCCATAAACTCACGATTTTAAAATTAAAACTATCCCTAAGTCTTCTTCGTCAATATAATCTATTAAAATTTTCTAATAAATTATAAAGCAATGTAAATTTTGGAAATAGTTTCAAACTCACAAACAAAATTCGATAAATATTTTCTAATTTTTGTTTAACTCACGTCCGCCGTCTTGAAGTGACTTTATGTACTTTTTGCCTAATTCTTTGTTAAGATTGTTTGCCATTAAAAATTCCTCCTTCATCCATGAGACATCACTGCTAAAATTTCCGATGAGAAATTTATCAAGTTCTGGATCGAGTTGATCAAGGATATTCTCCATAGCTTTTTTCAATTGTTCAATTTTAGGACCATACATTGATCCACTGACATCAAGCATAAATATGATGTACTTTGGAAGATTTGGCATGGAATCAGAAGTGAAGAAGTGAACAAAGTAGCCATCGACTGCCTGAAAATTTTGAAGAGAAAACATTAATCGATGTTTGATTTAATATTTTAGAGAAAAGTAGTCCAACTAATATTTAGTATGAGATAGAGTCACAATATACAAGCTACTAAATATATTGTGATTATCGTCCTGTCATTAGAACAGAAATAGATTTGTTTATGTTAACAACAGAATAAAAAATAATTCGTTGTGCAGTTTGGAATACCAGTATGAACCTTTGATTAATTCTCTTACCTTATCCAGAAAACACATATTTATGTGTCTTTTTGATATGTTCAGAAACCTTCACTCCATTTTAAGTCCCATTGTATTCGAAGTTCTTTGGAGTTAGTTATATAAATTTGCTTAAAGTTGTGTCTCTGCTAAATTTTAAAGATGTTACTTATCTAATGAAAACGGTTTATTGCTAAACACTCTACAGCTTCTACGTTTTTAACATCATCATTGTAGAAGTTGTTACCGCTATTCCCCATGACAGTCTCTTGAGGTTTAAACAATTGATTGGTGAACCTTTTATCCTGCAGGGAATATATTAACTATTTTTCTCTCAGAACAACAACAACTATCTAGTTAATTAATCGACATAATACGTTCTACCATTAACTTACTCATGCCCGCGGATAAATAAACTAATTACTCCATTTTCTAGATCTTTCGTACTTCTACCTTAAAGCATATTGTCTTACGATCCTCATTTCAATTGACGTCGTCCATCTCTCTCTCACTCTCTCGTGTGTATGCATTATATAGATGATATATGTATGCAATAATGGTTTCATACTGAAAGCCTTCGATACGCGGAGAAGCATACTAGTAATCATCCGATATGGTGTTGTACATATATACATACATACATGCATACATACATACATACATACATACATACGTACATACATACATACATACACACATACATAGCTGCTTCACTGTGGACAACAAAGATTTACAGACTGGTACTTGGGTATACATTATATAGATGTGTATATACATTATATAGATGATATATGTATGCACTAACGGTTTCGTACTGAAAGCCTGCGATACGCGGAGAGGCATACTAGTAATCATCCGATATGGTGTTGTACATATATACATACATACGTGTAAACATACATACGTGTATACATACATACATGCATACACACATAATACATACATACATACATACATACATACATACATAGCTGCTTAACTGGGGGACAACAAAGATTTACAGACTGGTACTTGGGTATCTTCCACGATACCTAACATCTAGGGACGAAGTCTTATAATTTGTGGGAAGAGATCCTGAAAAATTCTGTGAGGCCTTTGACAACAAGTTACTGTCTGCTCTCACAGAATTAATTGGAGTGAGTAAGGTCGAGAGATATGAGAAGTAAAATATATAATAATAAACCAGTCTAAGATATACGTCAGACCAAAAGTTTAGTGGGTGTCTTGCTTTTGGAATTCATTGTGAAACCTGAATGGTATCCATCTTACTCATCGAATCAGAAAGGACAAAAGCAGAATTGTTTTCAGCGATATATATATATATATATATATGCATACGTAGACGCACCTCTGTAAAAAGGTACATATGCCAAACACATACAAAGTGTATTCCAACACACATACAAAGTGTATTCCAACACACATATAAAGTGTATTGCAACACACATACATAAAAATATGAAAGTATGTGCACACTCAAAAGTGAAGATGAAAGTGAATGAGAGAGATAGTTAGATAGTAAGACAGAGAGTGACGTGGAAAGAGGGAGAGAGAGAGAGAGAGAGAGAGAGAGGGAGAGAGAAAGAGGCAAATATAGAGAGAAAGAATAAGAATGAACAATTTCTTGTATATGAAGATGAAAATATGTTGTTATGAAGAACTGATAATAATACACATACACACACAAACACACACACACACACACACACACACACACACACACACACACACACACACACACACACACACACACACACACACACACACACACACACACACACACACACACACACACACACACGCATAGTATAATAATCTCTTTTAAATGGCATGATGAGAATTTGATGTAAAACAATGACTTACATATATTAAATTTGAATTATTTTGACGATTTACGTCATATTCCACTCTAAGTAAGCCTGCAACACCATGTTTCTCTGATATTTCTTGTTGTTGTTTACGACTTGGGTTGTATTTGATGTAAACCTCTCTACTGCTGATGTACTCAATTGAGGCAGAATCCAGCTCTGTTTGAAAAACAAACAACAAATATTTTAACTTATATCTATAGCAGATTTGCTATACCTGTTATTTCAATAACACCAAACCTGATGAGATATAACTTAAATGGTTTGATGGACTTGATTAGCTGCGAATCATTGTGATATTAACTGTGTGATAATGTAACGTGAACAGCGGCAAAATTAGATAGCGTTTACCTTGGGTGGGTAATATTATGTCAGTGCAGGACATTTTAACAATAAGTTTAGTCAGTCTGTAATAAAGGACTGCGTAACATTTGATGATCAGCTAGTGCATGATTTTTTACGACGATCTAGTAAGAAAATCTAGCGGGAGAAGTAAATAGCAAAAGGTCTTCAGAAAACAAGCAACTTTTCTTACGGAAGTGTTTCAGTTCTTAACTTCTTAAGTCTTAAGGAACAGACGCGCATTCAGGACATCTCTCTGCTACCCCTATTTTGCTACTCTTTGCATTGTAATTAGCACTTCCTTGCGTGTTTGAGATTCCTCAGAGCCAAGAATTGCTTGAATGTCGTAGTAGCTCGTTTTGAGACACCAGTGAACATAGGGTAAATTATGCCTTCGGAAATTCCTTTTTATTCCTCCTAAATTGCTAAGGTATATAGTGAGGAATTATTATGCTTACTATGGGAATGTGAACAATTAAGTTTGAAATTTACCATAACAAACTGTAACGTTTATCGCGGGAAATACTTACTGTAGCACAGTGTAATTCTGGTTGTTGAAGGCGGCATTGTCACAAGAGTAGGGATTTGGACATTATATTGTTGGCCTGAAGATGATTTAATGTTACAGAAGAGAAAAAAAATGTTACCCCAATGACGTTATGATGTTAAAGTGTAAACGAAATGAAATTTGTACGATTCCGAAGTGTATTATTTATTCTAAGTGAAGTGTTTTCTTTACACAAGAATAAAGATCATTTTGTAGACAATTTATTGATAAGTGTAGTTCTATAGTACTTACTATGAGTAATAATGAGAAAATTGGCCTCATCTTTGATATAACTTGTCATCTGAATATCATACTTTTCTGTTACCTTGAGCAATGCAGTTGAATGGTTATCAATTCTAATCCTTCGACAATATGCCAAATATCTTCTTTTTTCCTACATGTGATTAATTATAACATGTTGTACATGTATAGAACTTGATATACTGGAAGTGAATATTATTATTGAATGTGGTTTTCTTATATTTCACTTACATCTACTTCTATTGAATTTTATAACACCTGCTCAAAGAAATGTTTATATTCACTCCAGTACAAAAATTAATATTCACTACAGAAACCTTATTTTCATTATCAAGAATACTATTTTCTGTATTTTTGACATGCGGCCAATCTGTGAAGCTTATAAAAACAGTGGTTAAATGACGTTCGTGACGATAATGTCTGATAAAAATATAGAGAAAAACAAACATAAGTGATTTACTTGCCTTTGTCAACGGCGATATCCGTTAATTTATCGTCAGTAATTTCTGGTACAAGCACATCAATAATGTTTTGCGGTTCCCTAATGAAAATCTCAACTAAAAAATCATCAATAATTTCACCATTGGACAAATGAATAACGTGCCTGTATTTGTTGTTCTCTCGTGTTAGAAGTTCTTGATAAGTCAAGTTGTAAACTATATACTTCTGTGGTTCAACATTAACAGATATATGAAAGGTATTTGCAAAGCGGTGTCTGGAAAATGATAAAAAGTAGAAATATTTTGGAGATATTGTTATTAGAATACTAATAGCAGGAAATATCAAATATGAGGAAAATAAAATATTACTTGACTTCAATAGAGCCAGCACTTTGCCCTTTTTCAACGGAATTTTCGTAAATATCTTTAGCAACCGATTTTTCCTTTACTTCTCCTACCGTCACATGTCCATCAATTTCCCTGCAATCGAAAATAAAATTAAATATAAAAAAAAAGGCTGAAACATCGCTAAAATTACAGGGTGCTCTGGATGAATTTTACAGTTTATATTAAAGGGAAGACAAACACAATATTCCGTCCAAAAATAAAAGTTATTTAAAAAGCAAAAATATATCAACTTGATTATGACTGTCAGATCATAGTTTAATTAACATAGCCACTCTGAGGTTCCACTACGTTCTTAAGTCTACTTCGGAAACTGAAATATGTATTCCTCACTTGATCTTCGCTACCATCCCGATCTTATTGTTACTTACAGTGTGTTTGGTGTTTTTCTGTACTGTAACTCACACAGTATTTACAATTGAAGGAATTAGGATCTAGAAATTGGAGCTGGTGAAGCCCTAAGGACACTTTGCAACTGTGCTGTTAGATTTATAGCCTTTCAGCAACAACCCTCTCCAGACAGGTATTGACCACAGACGTCTGAATGAAGCCTAAGGCCTTATTCAAAAATATGGGTTGGCATGATGTCACCACTGAAGACACACCGAAAGGCAATCATAATTGGAGGATCTTGATTTTCATGATTCCCATGTTACGTCTTACAGCATTTACAGTGTTCGCAGAACATTCAGCAGCAATCATGATGTCGACGTTTTGATAACCAGCGTGAATCATCAGAGTACAAGTAACTCTTTTCCAATGTTTAGATGGCTTTGAGTCCTCCATATCAACTAACATTTTTCCAGCTACAACTTTAATCTCCAGCGCCGTTGACTGTTCACCAAGCTGTTCTTGACAAAAGGAGACATATATAGTCATATTTAGACCAAACACCCAGTATTTTAGAATTTTAAGAATATTTGAAACTTTTTGATTATGTTTTAAATGTTTACATGCAATAATCGAAATAAACTTACAATGTGCCCAAGATTGCATGAAATCTAGATTTAAAAACTAACTAATAAAATGAATCCTAATTATTTTTATAGTATACTTCGACAGATGTTTTCATTTTAAAGCGTATGATTTTAATCAATTTTTTATGAGGCAGTTTCCTGACCAATTGGAGCTTTCCAAAACTCTGTTTGTGGCTATCTATAGAACAATGATTCTACCGGTGTGCTACATTAAAAATACCAAGGTTTTCTAAATACCATAATAATTTACGATTCCCCTAAAAATCTCACGGCACATTTGTTGGCCACGTGCAACATATTAATGAGCTGTGATGCAGAGGTTTGAAAAATCTACTCTAGAACGATTAAATAAAAACATAGTTTTGTTGTGAGACAGAAGGATGTAAGAACTTGGTGAGAATCGAAGTTTAAAGATTAATGGTAAGAGAACGGACATCCTTCTCACCACTTACCTCGTAGTAATTGTGTTTATAGAATTTCTATGATTGGTAATCGAAGTGAACAAATGATTTAAATACGTTTATTGTGAGTGTGTGTGAGAGATGGAAAGGGAGAGAGAGAGAGAGAGAGAGAGAGAGAGAGAGAGAGAGAGAGAGAGAGAGAGAGAGAGAGAGAGAGAGAGAGAGAGAGAGAGAGAGAGAGCAGTCAGAGAGGAACGAAACAGTCAGAAAATACAGTGTTTTGTTTTAAAGGTCCTGTTGCAGGTTGGGAATAGCGTAAATTTGCAATCTGCACAGTCTGTCCCCTTTATATCTTTATTCTTGTTTTGCAGGCGATGAAATGTTGAACAGATACTTCTAAGTGAATGTTTGTTTTTAGATATTGTAGGCTGTGCTTCCACGACTATGCACCAGCTACTGGGATGTTTTGCATTTATGAGGATTGGTTGTGTGTGGGTATATGAAAGAATGAGCAGAGAAGAATGCTTTAATCATTCGGGTTTTCAATCAAAAATAATTTCCATAAGATTGGACGAGTCTTGATCAGTTAAGGAATGTATTTTATCTAAACTCACAGAAACCGTACACCGCGCTCTCTGCTGTCATTCTTCTATTTTTCGACTCATAGCTTGTGATTTTCATATAAATTGAAAATTTTATGTAGAATATTTATTGTAAACCATAATTCTTCATACAGAAGTTATTTCAGGAGTGAAAGTTAAGGAAGCATTTGGCCGTTTTTACACTGCTATCAACGTTTCCAACTGGGATTTATTCTCATTTTTTATAAAGCTCTTATAGCTAGATAAAAAAAAAAAACTCCAGATTCCTCTTTGAAGTACATTAATTACATTTTGCAGAACATCTTCCCTCTTCTACTTTCTTGTCGACTGGTTTTCCTTTACTGTTCATCTTTATACCCGAGTGAGGGTGAGAGTTATTAATCTTACAACAATATTGATACTCACTCGTGAAAGAGGTCAGGAGAGTGTATAGAGTGTTTTCCAAGCAGAAAATATTTACATAAAATATATACGCACAACTCCTTATAATCACAGTCCTAATAAGGGTATTAGAAATACAGCTCTAAATTCACTACATCTTTAATAAGAAAATTGCTGTAATTTCTATATTATATATTTATTTTCAAATCGTTCGGTCATTAATCCAGTATCATAATATAATCAAAACCTTCTAAAAATTCATACATCATATGGTCCGATTTGTTTGATAACTTACTCCAAAAGAACTTCATTTTCTAAGGCTAAAAAGGATAGACTAAAAGTACATGTTGTGAAAAATAAACAATACTTACATTGAAAAATTCGATATAAATGATCTACGAGGCATGTTTACATGTAAGTCTGCGCTGACTGAAGAATTGAACGGGTTATAATATTTCATGGAAATTAGAGTGGTAGCAAATCGATATTTAATATCGCTGATTACATGAAGTGATTTCAGGCTTGGTTTCTGAAAAAGAAAAAAAAAAACAAACAAAAAAACCGACGATGTATCGTACATCCCTGAAATAGATCTTTAATGTTAACCTTTATGTGGCAATTAAAAATAAATTCCGAAAAAACGGTTTTGTTTACGTGATAAGTAATAAACTTCTAACATTGTCAGATTTGATACTACTCGGGCATCTGAAAATCAAAGGTAATCACTATCGTGTATGTAGTAACAGGAAATGCAAATATTTGTTGTCCCTTACACGTTTTATAATTTGATGAGTATAAAAACAATTGCAATTATGTTATCTTTTAATGAGATCTCATGGTGACCACAAAGACCCCGAGGCTATTAATTTTCATGCATATGGACTAGTTAACGTTTAGTTCTACATGATGTCTGGCGCGAGTTGACTTTTGGTTCGAGGCATTCCCTTCAGGACAATTCAGTCTTGTTAAGTGTGTCTAAGAATGCTTAATCCAATGTGCCCTTTCTTACAACTTGACAGATTATGGTTTAAAGAAAATATTAGCTACTATTTCAAGCAGATCATGGAAATATCACTGAAAGGCCTCTTCCGGTAAACAAAATTTCGAAAACCAGGGAAGAATATTGAAGGTATTTTTTAAACAATATACTAATAGTAAAATACATGTGCTCATCAGCAAAATAATATTCGTTAGTTAAAAGATGAGATTTCGCTTGAAAATACATTGACTGGATATAATTAATCTTTTGAATTGATAAATTGAAACACAGAAGAAATTTCGAATTATACTAATAAATAATGTTTAAAAATTCAGCCTGCAAACTTCTCTGAATCATGATTTGAAATGTAACATATTTCTCCTACTCTGATGACAGAAGCTCCATATATCCACTGTTTATTTGTTTCCATTGCTGGCTGCATATTGTGGTGAAGAATATCCAGCAAAATTATGATGGATCCCCGAGTTTGCAGAAACAGCTCTTGGGCTTATAACACTTTACCTCTTCCCCTTTAATTTTCTTTGTCATTTGTTCTCTGTGTAAGTTTGTTCTATTGATATACATATATCAATAGATGCTAAAGTATCACTCAGTTTGTTACTAAGTTCATTGAAGTTTAATACAAATCTATAATTGGATGGTGAGGGCCCCTGGAAGTGATCCACATATATAACCAAGCCAAAGGAAATAACCCATTCGTTTTCCTAGCCAAGGGAAAGAGCTCATTCATTTTCCTATGGTATTTGGTATAAATCAAGTTGAGTATGTTTATTTCTTAGTATTTGAACTGTTAGAGTTATTTTCGCAATTTACCCAGAACAACCCTTAAACAAGTAAATAGTATTTTCCTAAACAATACATCCACTTATTTCGGTTCGAGACTTATTCACAAATGTACCATGAATGACGATGCTTTTCATGTCACTTCAACCAATTGACAAGCGCTGCATGAAGAACTGTTCTGCTTTTAGACAAATACACTGTGATCACAAAGGCCACACCCTGTTTTCATGTAGGAATACCTTCTTAAAATCTATCTGTACATCTTGAAAATGGTCAGCGTGTATATTTCAAAGAAGACAATGCTCGAAACGTAGTTCTGAATCCACCAGAAACCACTTTGATAGTTTTCTTCAAATTATGCTAATTTGATCTGTTTTCCCGAACACTGGTTGTATGTAGAGGCCCCTGTGTACTATACCTGGGCACACAATAGATGGAACAGACGCAAGGAACACGCGTTGAGGGCTGAGAAGATGCTGTCTTCAGAAGTGGCCTTATTTTCTGCTGCCACAGTCTTTTATGGAATTCTTTCAAGGGAACTTTGAATGTAGGGACTTTTATTTCCAGTAATATACTGTACCTCCACACAACTATAGTAATGTAAGTGCTTACTAAGATGATATTTTTTCCAAAAAGAAGGATTGGAGGAAGTGGTTCAGTAAAGTATCATCTGCATTCACCGGGGATACTTAAGGATGACGTTTAGAGTACAAAACAGCCGACGAATTGAGTACCTATTGAACGAAAATGCCCACAATTATTGAACGAAAGCTATTCTAATAAACACTGTATCATTCAATGTTTGTATTACATTTTCGGGAGCAGCTCGCCCGCACTCTCAATATATATACATATAGTAATTCAGGGAAGGAGAAGTAGTGAGAATAATAGCTCCGACAGAGAGAGAGTGAGAGAAAGTAATAGCAATGGAGAAAGGAAAGTGTGATAAATGAATAAGGAAGGAAGGGGTGAACACAAAAATCAGTGTTTCAACTCTTTCTGAGTATATGTGTGTGTATGTAAAAGAAGAGAAGTATATGAATGCTTGTGTGTGAGGGGGGCAATTGAAATGAGATGGCGAGCGTTCAACGTTGAAAGGTAAAGTCAAACAGCATTTCAACTTTATTTTGAGTATATGTGTGCGTATACAAGGGAAGTATATGAATGTTTTATATCTGTGATTAGTATGTACCTTATATATATATAAAAAAAACTACAATTAGCCATCATTTTTGACGACACAGGGTCAGTTAGTATATATATATATATATAGTCTCGAGAACAGAATAAAAACGAGTCTACGTGATGGAGAAGCTATATTGCTGATGATAATAGTAGTGGAGGTAGGGCTTGTAATAGAAGTAATGTAACTAACGTAGGCAACAAATGCTTGTGAGAACAAAACCAGATTCAGTCAGAAAATATGTGTTTTATCCCAATAACAGGCCATATTTCCATATAGTGCATTGTTATTAATGCTGTGTTAAAACGTTGTCATGTGTAACACATATCGATGCTTAAAACTTGCATAAAAATAATAATTAAAAATACGATATTAATATGTTGCACACATTATTACAAAACGAGATGGGATATTCATAGCTAGAACTAATATTACCATAGATCTGTCTGTGAGTCTAAGAAAGAAGAACAACAACAACCACAACCACCACCACCACCACAAAAACAACAACTACAACAAAAGACAACAATGAGTGGTGCCGCTTCCGCAGAAAATAATGGAGTAATTTAATAGTAGTTAGGTAAAATGAACAAATTATGAGAAGACATAATTCAGGAAACAGTATCAACGCACAAATTTTTCTAGATATCGAGGGAAAACTTATGCGAAGACACAAATTCTATATTTTCTCTTGATAAAATATCCTTTTTACAAAGAAAAAAATCTTTGATATTCCCAGCCTCAGGTCACTTAACTTCACCGGCTACTTTGTTTCAAGTACAAAGCCTTTATGCAAGATTTACAGATGAAAAAGGTATCTGGTGCTCAGTTACGCCAGAGATCCGCGCAGCGCCTGGTGCGAAAAGGATTCTGTCCATTAGTAGCGTGTACTGAGTTATCTTCTACCCCTCTTGCAGTCGAATCTGGGTTTAAGCGACTCAGTTGCAACTGGGAAAGTGTTATCAACTGTAGCGTCTCAGATCAGCATCTTACTCTAACTCTTTAAACCGGAACGGTTATCCTGGCTAGATGCCTGTCACCTGCCATTACAGTGGTCAAGGCTAAAAGGTTCTGGTTGTGACGGAAAGAGGTATCGTCGTCGAGAATCCATTTAAAACATAACCCACAATGGAATGGCGAAAGAACGTTCCCACACTGTATCGACAAGAAAGTGGGTGGATTTCGAATTCCTTCGTTGTTTATTCATAATGACATTTGTATAGTTCATACACAAGCAAAACTAAGTTCAAAATACCTCAAAGATGCAATAATTCTCATCTATCGAAACAAATTAGCATTGAAACTGAAATTACTTTCCTCAAATATTCATGAAAGAGATATACAGTTAAATATTGCTACGAAGCATTACTTGATTAGTAATGTGTTCATAATAATCTAACTGCAAATGTTAGAATAAACATTCGATATGATTTATGAAATCAGAATATTACTATAGCTTCAATACATGAATTCGATTTTTGCCAATTCTAACTAATAGGTCTCCAATCTCCACTAATTACTGAAATGAAATCTGCAATAAAAATTGATAGTGAAAATGATAGGAGGTATATAAAATAGAAATCCTCCGTTTCAGAAATTAAGGTCACATTAACAACACTAAATGAAGATATCAAATGATTATTGTAATATTAGCTTACGTGAATAGGCTCTTCATTGGCTGTTATCCCCAAATAAAATGCAGTACTGAATATTACAAATAACAACCGTGGTGCCATTTTCTTGGTGATTCTTTCAATTTCTTCTGTCTTCAGGTTGCTCTGACTTCAAACAATTCTTTAAAAATTTCTTAAAAATTCTTAAAAACTTCAATAAATATATCACCAGAATAATCAATGTGGTCACGAGTCAAACACCAAAAGAAAGGCAATGGTGCTCAGTTGTTTTATATATATACATACACGAAAGAACACTTAGATATATGAAACGTATATACAATATTCTTGTGATTTTGTTATAAATCTGAGTAAGTTACATAGTGGAGTGACGGAACTCAAACAGGATCTGCCTAGTCTAAATTCAGGAACATAGGCGGTTATTGGATAAAATGCCTCAAGGATAGATTTCTCAAATGAAACCAATGGGATTGGACAAATTGCGCTGTAGAGAAACGTCTCAAATTATGTTTTAGAAACTGTGTTAAACGAACACACACACACACACACACACACACACACACACACACACACACACACACACACACACAAACACATAAAGGCACGTCCTCTCACGCTCACACATACATATATATATACACAAACACACATATATATACAAATATGTATATATATATACACATAGATACATATATATACACACATGTATGTATATACATGTGTATATGTATATGTATATGTATATGTATATATATATATGTATATATATATATATATATATATATATATATAT
>NC_068985.1:108307807-108308764 GCF_001194135.2 Octopus bimaculoides
CATACATACACACATACATACATACATGCATACATACATACATACATACATACATACATACATACATACATACATAACAGGGTGCGGTGAATAAACTGTCGTCTAAATTACGCAAAAATGAAAATGATACTAACATCTCATTTTAACACATATATTTTCTAAAATTATATAAAAATATCTTGAAATACTAAAGAGTAAATTTATTAAATGAAATCACCATTAGCTTGCACAGTCTCCTTGTTTAAGTTGGTGAATGCTGTCATAATCCTAGTCTTCAGTTCATCTTTGATGTTAAAAGGTGTTTTGTTGGTCTCCCGCTCAACTGCACCCCACACATAATCAAAGGCTTTGCATTCTGGGGAGTTAGATGGTCAGATGTTAGGGGTGATGTGGTTGCAGAAATTGTCTGACTGACACGAATGGGTTCTCCTGCTTTGCTTGTGTGGCATGGTACAGAGTCCTATTGCCAGACATAGGGTCTTCCAGCAGCCACCCTCTTGACCCAGGGCAGCACTACCTCCTCCAGGCACTTGATGTAGGCCTACGCGTTGAGTCTGAGGCCGTGTGGGAGGATGAACGGAGGCACAACGTTGCCATCACTAGTGATCACTCCAAACACCATGAATTTAACTGGATGTTTGATTTTTAGCACTCCCGGTACATGTTCGTATTGGTACATGTTTGTATTGGAGCTTCCAGCGCGAATGCCAAGCAGTACAACATCGCTTTTCAAAATTTCTGTCAGACGGAATTGCATCATGGTGCTGTGTTTCTCACAGACGGTGCCCAACTGAATCTACTATTCTGTGTAGTCGACAAAATCAAAAACAACCATGCCCAAGCGCGATATTAGAAATATAAAATGGTGACAATTTACCCACCGTACCCTGTATATATATATATATATATATATATATATATATATATATATATATACACACACACACACACACACAC
>NC_068985.1:108309538-108312002 GCF_001194135.2 Octopus bimaculoides
ATATAGGTAAAGTAAATGTTAGAGGCAATACTCGACAACTGTAAGCACCTGTGTATGCCAGCTCGTGGTTGAGGTGAAAGAATAAATTGTAAATGCAAAAAATAAAAACAAAAACACAAAGGATTCTGCGGTACACGTGTTTCAAGCTTTATATCAGTGTATAATTGACAATATAAAGCTATCTTCAGCCGCAAATGTATTTCTCTCCCAAGAAATTATATCACATCGGCGTTAAAGGAGGAAGAAAGGTGAGATATAAGAGGTGAGGTTCCTTTTTGGTATTTTGCACTGTACTATACCTCGTATAGGAAATTATGTGTAGATGGAGAATTCTACGAGGTATAGTACAGTGCAAAATACCAAAAAGGAACCTACAAGTTATAAAACCTACAAGAGAAAACCGACCACTACCTCCTTGGATGCAAAAAATAAACGAAAGAAATCTAGAAAACGAAGCGCATCGAAAGAGGAAAGGGATGTAGCAGACATGGAAAATTTCTTAACATAAGAATATGAAACTTCTGGAAGGCATATAAGTGCGAAAAATATGTCGAAACACATTCGAAATGGATTTCTTTAGCGGCACCCATACTTCCTTGGAAGTATCTTATTAAAGAAATTGTAGGAGAACCAGAGGAGGAAACAAAACTTCGATGGGAGCTTACTTCAACAAAACTCAGGACCAACATCTCTATTACCCTTTGTAAACAATCCTGTTATAGAGCCAGATATGAAGCTGTCGAGTGGAGACGAAATAACAAAAGTAATGGCTGGCAGAAATAGCAGAAAAATGCGTGAATAATGGATCAAAGATATCTCAAAACAAGAAAGCAGATCAAGAAAGTTATGGCAGCAGAAACAATTATTTCTCGCCAAATATGCCACAAATTACGGTAAAGACTCTAGAACGCTGAGAAATAGCATTAAAAGTGAACAATCTCACCAACTAACATACGCCAGAACACGTGGCAACACGAACACTAGTTTTACCATGAATTGAAGATGAACTGCGGTAAGAACTCTTCCCTTTTTGTACGCAAGCACTCTGATGTATACAATACGAACAAAAAGCATAAACAAGATAGATATTCCTTTGATCAGACCATTAGGAGTAGAAATAGCAGGTGATCGTTTTCAAAACCTCAACAGAGATTACCTTCTAGGAACTGGGCATATAATTGATCTAGATCTGGAAGCAAACCTAGATCATTTCCTCAAGTTGTTAAAAACAAAACTAACAAGAAATTGAAAAATAATATTCTTAAATACCAAAACAGGACAGAAAAGATAACGAAACCAAGTAAAATACCACAACCAAAACGCATTGTCCATCAGGCAAACATCAACAAGAACATAAATCATAAACAGAGAAAATTCCATTTTTAACGTCAGGACAACAAACACCAGAGAAAGAAAAAATTCAAAAGGAAACATACCCAAAACAACAGAACGTATAGATCCTAAAATAATTAATTTATCTAAAAGAGATCTTGACAATGATGAAATCCAACTTCTGTCAAAAGAACTGAAATTCACACCTACACCAACAGTCAACTACCAAGAACTAAAGGAGGATATCCGAATATTCTATCGTAAGTTACAACTTGTAGAATTCTTCACTAATAAAAGTAATGAGATTGATAAAATTAATGAGAATAAATCAAATTTCAACCCACCAAAAGAAGAAATAAGTGTCTTGACCAATACTTTGGTATCTTGTCTAAATTTCCCTTTAGAAGATCAACAACCTAGTTTCAAAACACTACGACTCACCGATAAGGAGACTACATAAATTTCGAGTCAAAAATACATAATTCAAAAGATATTCAACATGCTATAAAAGACCAAGAAAGTGAGTACATAAAATTACTACACCCAAGAAACTTAAAACTTACACCTATTATAGCTGGTCCATCATGCCCTACCCACCGTCTAAGCAATTTTATTGACATTGTTTTGAAACCACTATGTACCTACATACTCAGTTTCATCCGGGATGATATCAACTTCCTGTCCCATCTTCCCAAAACAAGAGAAACGAATTCACTTTTACTTAGTTTTGATATGGTAAGCCTTTGCACCAATATTCCACATGATTTAGGAATAAAGGCGATTAAATACTGTGTAGAAAAACAGAGAGAAGTGATTCCCAACAGATTCACAGTGCCATTTATATTAGACACAGTCAGTCTTATTCTGGAAAACAACACATTTTTTTCAATGGAAAGAATTACATCTAAATTAAAGTATATCTTTCGCACACACATACCTGCGTGCTTTTAGAAGTAGCGAAACATTGCAGCGTTACAGAAAATACAAAGTTAGTAAAAGTCACTCACCCACTATATTTCAGTGCATATACATACATGCACACACACACACACACACACACACACACACACACACACACACACACACACACATAAACACTATTTCCAAATCTCTCAAAGAGAGATATTCAGTA
>NC_068985.1:108312012-108315793 GCF_001194135.2 Octopus bimaculoides
TATATATATATATATATATATATATGTGTGTGTGTGTGTGTGTGTGTGAGTGTGTACGTGTGTGTGTGTGTGTATGTATGTATGTATGTATGTATGTATAAATGTTACATATTAACTACACTACCCGTGACCCATTGGATTACCGTTAAACTCTGAGTTTCCCAGCAACAGAATTTTGTTTCATGGGTTGGAAAAATTTGGCTGCTATTTCTTGCACACCCTGCAACCACGTAACAGGTATTTCTGGACCTTTATCGCAAATAGCTGTTACATGGTAGCAGCGCATGCTAGAAATAGCAGCCAAATCTTTGGAGGGGTGATAGATTGAATGCACTCGATAAAAACTATTTCACACTGAGGTTACGAACGGACTTTTACGAAATATCTACCGTCATAAGTTACTGTGTCATTTTCACTTTTAGAATATTTTTTAAATATGCAATTAAACATTTTTTGTAATTTAAAAAAAAAACATTAGAATATTGTCTGTTTAAAGAAAACTAAAATATACACACTTACTGTACAAACAGCTTACATTTTCAAAATCACATTCACTTTAAAATATTTGCAAATGATAAAAATATTGTTTAACAAAAGCGAAAATAGAAATTGTAAAAAAAAAAACATAGTTTTTTTTTGTCGTTGTTAACTCACTGTCTAATAGAAAGATAAGAGTTTCTTCCCTTTCAGAATGAAGATTATTTTCGGAACATTTTCCCATCATGCACTGTTTAAAGCATTTATGCTCTGAAAATCTCTAATATCTTGAAAACTACTTTACCGATTTACGCGAAACTTGCTTCATTCGATTCGTATTAACATTTCAGGGTAAACTTAATTCACGGTATTTTTCAGTTTCACAAGTTTCGCTGAGTAAAATTACAAGTAAGCCAGCAAGCAAGATTGAAACTGACTTTTAATGTATTATAAATAAAAAGTAAAAGGTAGTCAGAATTTGGATAAATGCTAATTATTGGCGCTTTAAGCCCCTTCAGAGACTCGTCACTATCACTGGCGGGGCCTTGGAATTTTTCCTTTTTATATAAATCTGAATGAGTTGAAAAAAGGTCAAGTGTTCAATTTGCATTCTTGAGTTTGGTAAAATGAAATTTGGGTTTGGTTATTTGCAATGTTTTTTGTCATTTTGAATCTATATGTGTGTGCACGTAAGTGTGCCAGTTGTATTTTTAAACGAAGCAAATAAAGGAGTGTTACCTGGAACGGTTAATGTTTTGACAGGTCAAAAAGATCAAGCATTTATCAATTGCAATCCATTTTATTCTTATTTTTTATTTTATCTTCATTTTCGACGCAAGCCTCCAAAAATCTTACATTAAAATTCACAGCACACATACATACAAACCTATAGAGAGTCAAAATCTGTGTTTCATAGTCTAACAACAACTTTTGTTGTTTTAGGTGTCATGTCTAGGTCCCTTATAAGATTTTAATCCAGTCAACAATTTGCTGACAAGCCCTCAGATTGGACCTAAAAGAAGATTATTATACAAAGCATTTGTTATGTTAGTCCAAGATATTTTCTTTGCATTCAGTTCTCTAAGATAATTCTGACAGCTTATTCATAGTTCTTTATGCCTTTATGCGACTTGCTTGTATGTCTGGAATGTCTGAGCCTCTAATTCTGGTGTTATTAACGCGTGGATTCATAGGGGTTTCCGTTGCGCATACTATAGGAGTCACAGGGCGCTGCTCCATATTCTCCCACAGTTTCCATCTAACTAGGAATATAAGGATTTCATCCATTGTCTTGTATTCAAGATCCTCTGCATGACATCCTGTTAGTTTAAAGCTACGAACCTGATCTGTTAGGACCTGCCAATAACTAAATCCACGCCTTGCAGCCGACGCTTCGATTTATTGTCATTGAGGTTTACTCCTCTCATGGTTAAGGTTTTGCCTGTCTCCTACCCTTCGACCTGTCTGGTCTGGTGAGAACTGCCTGAAGATTTTTCTCCCTCCGGCATAGCTCTCCAGGTCAATGGAGCACACAGGCACTCACTGCGACAAGGCACATCACTGGTCGTAAAGCTGCAAAGTAAGGAATCATCAAAAGGAAATCAAAGGACCAGAGAATCAAGAAGTGGTACACTCATTTCTACAACTTACTTAGGAAAGATCTAGAAGTTGACAGTGAAATAGAAAATGAAGAATTAGCAAAGATATTTGCCCTAAGAATTTCTTACTAATACATTCCCTACTTTTAGGTCACTTTAAACAGAACCCTTGATTCAATAACACTGTGTATAAACTCTGTATTTGGAATAACCAATTTCAAAGACTGTTGGATTTTACTCATAGGGTATTGGAATCTCAATAATGGATTTACAAATGCAATGACCAATCTTAAGGATTATTGGATTTTACTCACAAGATATTGGAATCTTATAAGTATACTATTCTTCCTAAACAATGAATTTAAAAATACAATATCCCTCCATTCACTCTATTTCCTATCTTATCTAAATTAACTATTGCTTAACCATCCTCTCACACCGTCTCCGATGAAGGGATATAATAAATATCCTGGAAACAGCTGTAAGACCTCCTATTTGTAAATGTTCTATAATGTATACAGCCTTGATTTTTTTTTTATCTCATTACGAAAAGTAAATCCTTATGTTTACACGGTGATATATGACCTACGTTGGACCCCTTATTCGCATAATCACCGAACCTGGAGTTTAACTATGGTCTATCCATAGCACTTACTCAGCATTACCTGAAACCTCTGGGTGTAATTGACACCACTATCGCTCATAACCTTTATGTATATGTATGTATGTGTGTGTGTATTTATATACATATATATATATAAATATATGTATGCGTATATATATATATATATATATATAATAATAATAAAGGAGTTACGACGCAAAAACGTATAAATTCAAAAGAACATATTTATCTTCTTCAATATATATTTCAGTATAAAGAATTCATTAAGATGCTTAAATCAAAATCTCATTACACATCATTCAGGAACAGATATAACATCAGAAAAAATACATTCCGTTTAAAAACACAAACCGTTCATGGCGAAAACATTTCACAATTACAAAAAACGAACAAAATTTTTAAAGTTTTAGCAAAAAGAACGCTATTACCTACATACAGGCATCCGCGTGTGCGCCCGTACACACACGCACACACGTTCATACGCGCATACACATTCATGCACGCACACACGTGCACTCTCACATGTATATATATGGATATACAAAGAAGCAAAGATCACAAGTCATAAACACATACACACACACACACATACATACACACATACACACATACATCCACACACACACACACACACACACACACACACACACACACACACACACACACACACACACACACACACATATATATATATATATATATAAATATAAAAATATGTTAAAAAAACCTCATATTAAAATATATTATAAAATTACATATACATAAAAAAAATAAAAAAAATCTATGCACATACAAACCACAATACACACACATATATGCATACATACATATATACATATATATACATGTACATATACATATACAAACACATATATACATACATACACACATATATGCATATATACATATATATACATATATACACACACATACAAAACATCACACACACATATACACACATACACACATATATACATATATACACATATACATACATAAACATACATATATGTACATATACATACATATACATATATATATACACATACATATACATACATATGTATATACATACACACAC
>NC_068985.1:108323079-108326815 GCF_001194135.2 Octopus bimaculoides
CTCTCTCTCTCTCTCTCTCTCTCTCTCTCTCTCTCTCTCTCTCTCTACACACACACCTACATACATCAATACCAGTGTATATGTGTGTGTATGTATGTATCTATGCAGGTATGTATGTATATGTACGTACATGTAGAACAATGAAAATGAATGTTGAACTCTATATTGGAGGACAGAGATTTTTATTTGTGTATTAAAACTGCCATTGCTTTCATCTTAACAAAATATCTTCATAGCTTAAATTTTCAAGCCTATCACTTAGAAGATTTGTGTTCGTCGCAATTTTGGATTAAAACACCCCTCCAATAAAAAACAGCAAAAAACAAGAAGAAACAAAAAAGATACTTGAATTCACGATAAATTCTTGAGAATTCTTGGTAAACAGAAGCAAGAAACCAAGGAGTGACTTTGGGCGACTATCTCACTTGGCTTTTACTTTGGGGAAAAATTGTGCTGAATGATAAGTTTGTTTATATTATGTTATATCCTGAATATATGTAATGCTCGTATGTTTGTGTATTGGGAGATTTCATCATGAGGGTATCTTTGTTCTGTGTGTTGAATTCATATGATGTATATACTTAATGTTCATGTTCATCGGAAATCACTGACCTGGGAGAATTAGCGGAGTGGGTGGTGTCTTTTCTTAGAAATGTCGGAGTGCAAAATATTTCTTTTCATGCAAGGAGAGAAAGTTTCATCCTTAATGTTTAAGATGCTATCTTGTGATTGGATGATGTTTAGCTTTTCTGTTATGCAAAGCCCACGTTTGATACCCCGTTCTCTGTTCTTTCTGGCTTTAGCAATAACGCTCCATGTTATCTGAGAGTTGATTAATCCCCCTTTTTTTCTATGTCCTTATCATATTGTATAGGCATGTCGTGTGTCTTTTATCTTTGTCCCTGAATGACGTCAGATGCTGTATGTATCACTCCTGGAACAAGTTGCCCGTCCTTCTGATGTACATCATTGTCACCCCATTGCAGTCTATGATTTTGGCCTTGTATACAAATTCCTTTTTCTAGAGCTAAATAAGAACTGTCTAGCATAGGGAAATTGCATACAACGCAAAAATCATGGAATTAAAGGGAGTAACAAAGTCTGATTGATTTGAAACTTCTATTAATGAATTTCAGATATAGACACGCCAAGGAAATTCGTTAGAAACATCGTGCATAATAATTGTTTAAAGGTACTATAGCTTCTGTGCCGTAACATTAAGATTGGTTTGACGACGATAAGGCAGACGTTCAGCAGCTTATGAAAATGATGTCTGATTCACACAAGATCTAAGTCAATGATAAACACTCCATTATCAAAAAGTGCGCATACAAAGTATGCATAAAATAGGTGCAAACTCTCCTCAGAATAATAAGGGTGTCTTGGTTGTTGTATAAATCTTCTGCTCTACGTCGAAAAGTAAGACTCAAAACTTTCTTTGAAGTTCTCAAAATGGCATTTGGCCCCCAAGAATATGGTTTATCTTCTCTTCCGTTTTCTGATAGTCAAACTATCCCGACTGAAAATAATTATATTCTTTCCCCGAACCAAGGAGCATTTTAAAGATGTTTTGAATGTCATATATAATGTTATTTATTCCGTTACTGAAAGACTATAACTCCTGGAATTGTACTTAAGTCTTGCTTAAAGTAAGTTCAAATTGCCATCAAGTAAACCTGATCAAGCATAGCCCTATGTAAGAAACGTATATGACCCCAATACTTTAAATCTTGCAGTAAAAATTTTGTGCAAAATCTTTTGCAGCTCTTTGAAGTCAACTTGACAATTGGGCATGAAACGCGTAACTACAAGCATGCGCCCATAAGCAAAATCTTTGCAAGCTTTACTAATATGTGTATTTTTGTGTATTTTAGGTAATCCGTAGAATAGACTTGGTCTGTATTTAAAATTGGATAAATAGTCAATTTCTTTTTTTAGTGAGGCCCTTTCCATGTATTTGAAGTAAGGAGGATAGGTTTTTAAGTGTCTTCTGTTGGTTATAGTGATCTATCTTCTCATAGTAAATATAGTTTTCCAACATGGAGAGTATTAAATTTTTATAGTACTCTATGTTCATCACTACTAATGTATTTCCTTTATTGGCTGCTTTAATGGTCAGGCTTATATCATTTTTATATATGTATGTATGTATGCATGTATGTATGTATGTATGTATGTATGTATGTATACATATATATATATATATATATATATATATATATATATATATATATATATATATATGTATGTATATATAGTGATTTACTTTTCGTAATGAGATAAAAATACTAAGGCTGTGTATAATATAGAGCATTTACAAATAGAAGGTCTTACAGCTGTTTCTAGGATATTTATTATATCCCTTCATCGGAGACGGTGTGAGAGGATGGTTAAGCAATAGTTAATTTAGATAAGATAGGAAATAGAGAGTGAATGCAGGGATATTGTATTTATAAATCCATTGTTTAGGAAGAATGGTATATATATATATAAGATTCCAATACCTTGTGAGTAAAATCCAATAACCCTTAAGATTTGCCATTGCATTTGTAAATCCATCATTAAGATTCCAATACCCTATGAGTAAAATCCAACAGTCTTTGAAATTGGTCATTCCAAATACAGAGGTTATGGAGAGAGATATATAAAACTTTAAGGAGTGTCAATTGTAGTGGTGGAGTCTAAATGATGGGGTAGAGAAAAAAAATTAGGATTTTTTTCCTCTTCTTTATTTCTCTCTTCTTGTTTTCGATCTGACCTTACTAATACAATCCCTACTTTTAGGTCACTTTAAGCAGAACCCTTGATTCAATAACACTGTGTATAAACTCTGTATTTGGAATGACCAATTTCAACGACTGTTCAATTTTACTCATAGAATATTGGAATCTTAATGATGGATTTACAAAGGCAATGACCAATTTTAAAGATTATTGGATTTTACTCACAAGATTTCTTATTAGTACTAGTTGATGAGCTGATGTCAATAGATGTTTCTTATGTCAGATGTGCAACTGCTTGCTGATGTATTAGTCTATGTTACAGTGGTGCAACAGAAGAAAGACAATATTTGTGACAGTAGTGACACAACTGTTTCAACTTTGCTGATACTGAAACATATTTGTTGTTCTATGTTAGAATGAAAATATATTACATTCGTTCGAAAACAACTCCAAGTCGTGACGATCCAGCAAACGAGAACCTACTCGACATCCCAGAAATAGTAGCTTATCTTCTCACAAATCACGCCCTACAAACTTGATAAAAGAACACATTGAATTATATGTTCCTGTATGCAGTATATTTAAACGATAGCTGGAATGGTCATTGATGGAACGCCTATGATAATAGGCTGCTTGTTAAGTGCTGACAATAACAAAAGCAACAATAATAATAACTCTAGATGATAATTTCAAAAGATATTTATTGAACAGTTGGAAAATATGGGTGACTAGTACATAGTCTTCTGCTTTTAATATGATTGGGAATAAGCATTTGTAAAAATAGGTATTTCATCCTGCAGATATGTGTAATAATTTTAAATTATTCTCTTGAGAGATGAACTAACAATATGTCTGTAGAGTAGATTTATAATTATTTTATTAATCATTAAATTTAATATATACTAAATAATGGAATATCTAAATATATAATCAATAGTAGTGTATATAATATAATATAATATAATATAATATAATATAATATAATATAATATAATATAATATAATATAATATA
>NC_068985.1:108326959-108329398 GCF_001194135.2 Octopus bimaculoides
ATATATATATATATATATATATATATACATGTTTGGGTTCTTGTTATCAAATTCCTATATCTCTATATTATAACAATTCTAAACGCGTAGATTATTTCACATGAAATCAGTGTCAAACCTAGTTCTTGTCTCTCACATCATAACACAATGGGACACACTTGCACTTTCGGTTTTGTAACTGGTTTTATAATATAAGCCTGCTCTGTTAGACAACACCATATGATTTGGAGGTCTTTCAATGCATTGGAATTCGGTTGCATAATTACCTGAAATAAGAAAAAAAACGTGTCAACAAAATATTGATTTATTTTTACAGGATAATAGTTCTTGGAATTAATTAATCTTATATACATTTCTTTAATAAGGTTAACGATTAATTTAAGATTGAAAACCAAAGTGATGTCTACCTGCCTACCTACATATCTATCTATCTATCTATCTATCTATCTATCTATCTATCTATCTATCTATCTATCTATCTATCTATCTATCTATCTATCTACCTATCTATCTATCTATCTATCTATCTATCTATCTATCTATCTATCTATGTCTACATCTAAATGTGAATGCAAGTAGAGAGAAGACATGAATGAAAATACAAGTTGAATACCTGGTGATTATGAAGTTTTTATATCTCTACCTTCTCTATTTTTTTCCGAACACCAGAACCAAGTAATTAAGAAGTAATCTTCTTATCAGGCAACCAAATATTAATGTTAATGCAGCAAAATTATTAATATTTCGTTTTAAAAAATATATATTACTTACTCAAAATTCCTCCTGCTGGAACAAACTTGCTAAGTATATTGAAATGCAGGGAAAAAAATGCTTCCCCGTTCGAACTTCTGTATTGGCTTACTGTTATTGAAAATGAAGATGTCATTTGCAATACTTTTGGTTTGATGATATCAGTCGGGCCTTGTGCATCAGGAGTATAGCTAACATCACTGGAATGCATCCTAACATGTATTTCATTAAGAGTTCTCAAGCAATTAGTGCTTGATCCTTTTTTCACTTGACCATAAACAAATACACCTGTAGAATAAAGACAATTTATTTAAAACATTACATAAGGATAAAATATAAATTTATTTTACATTGAATTAGTTATTTTGTTAACACCTCATGATGGAATAATTTTGGCAAATCTCATAGTCTTTTCAGATGATATCTCAACAGCAGAAATAATCGACCCTGAAAATGTCGCATCGATAATTAACACCAAGATGCACACTTAGCAGTGTACAGTGGCCTACAACGGAAACACGCGTAGGTCTAAGTGAAGAACGATCTAAATAACTGTATAATAAAGCTAGGATGTGCAAGTCTCCGTTCTCCTGGTCTTCATTAATTTCATTATTTTCTCTACGGAAACTGTGCAGTCCTTATAAGGACGTTCGGATTTACCAAGTGAGGATTAACCGAGTATAGTGAATTTTAACTAATTTGACTTTCATCAACACTTGCAGTGGTTAGCAAATTATTTTGATTTTTATATTATTGTATTGGATTAAACATGGTAGAAATTTTCACAATTATTAAAATATTTCTTTCTTTGAATTTGAACAATTGCATTGTATTAATAATTAGAACTTTCATTTCAAAACTCGGAAATAAAAATATTGTTTATGTGCTTTTAATAATTATGTGTCACTGGGACAAACATAGGTCTATGGCAAACTCCAAGGGTAGGAATGAGCTACCCACTAATACATGAAACGAATGTTCACAGATTACTCACAGTCAACCAACATACAGAACTGAACGTTTTCCTGATGTCAAGAACGGACAAGTTGGGGAACGGGGAGGTAAAATATGAATTGTTCAAAAATGAATAATGCAATAGTTTATTGATGGAAATTGGAACTTACAGCATTTCACTATACAATGTAATATCGTCCTGATAAAAGAAACGTTCCCCCTGACAAATTTACTTGCTTACACACCTGTTGAACCCGCTACTACTTTAACACATACTGACATCTATAACAAGCTCTTATCCAGGTATACGTCCTTGTTTTCGTATAGATTCGCTGCTTTCTTCCAAGGAATCTAATGCCCTTAGCTTAGTTTTTCTTTGGGGCTGACCAGATTGGAGCAATCTCGAGTATAACCAGCCGAAATTGCAAAGATAATCTGGATCTCGACTGAGGATAGAAAACTCCGAATGATCCGTCCTTGTGTTCTGTGTATCGTCTGTCTGGATGTTTTGTTGTCCCTTTTTTGTATCACCTAACTGTCTGGATGTTTTGCGTTCTTGTCCCATTTTTGTATTTTTTATATATAAAAATATAGCGGCCTACGTACACTTTGGTCTCTTATATATATATATAACAATTGCAGCGTGGAAGGTGTTTATAAGCCATTTAAAATAACACACAAAATCCGTTAGATTCACTTCAACATTTAAATTTAATTTGTCAAAATATTTTCGTC
>NC_068985.1:108329633-108333094 GCF_001194135.2 Octopus bimaculoides
CTATTCTTTCCTTCTTTCCTTCTTTCCTTCTTTCTATCAGCCCTTTCACGCTTACCTCGTTCATTCTACTCTTCGCTCTTTCGTTCCCCCTCTCTCACATTTCCTGGCCTTCTCTTCATGCTCACTTTCCCTCCTCTTTTACTTCACTCTGTCCCTTTCATTTTTTTCTCGCCTCTCCTTAATTCTTCAATCCTTCTGCCTCTACTTCTCTACCTTCTCTCCCCCCACGTGACCGGTGTTCGGCCAAGCCTGACCTTTCTTTCTTGGTTCGACTACCATCCGTGCAACATCTATATTCCTCCCTGCCCAGTCAAACCTTATGTCCCTGCCGTAAGGCTTTACTTCCACACACGCCAGCTTAATTTAATTCGTCCTTAGTCGAAAGACACCTGTTATTTGTATTTGTAATTGTGTAACATTTCTCCGTTTTTTTCCGTCCTTGTTTTCGTATACATTTGCTGCTTTTTTCCCAAGGTATCTAATGCTCTTAGCTTAGTTTTTCCTTGGAGCTGGCCAGATTGGAGCAAGCTGAAGCATAACCAGCCGAAATTGCAAAGATAATCTGGAACTCGACTGAGGAAAGAAAACTCCGAATGACCTGTCCTTGTTTTCTTTGTCTCGTCTGTCTGGATGTTTTGTTGTCCCTTTTTTTGTATCACCTAACTGTCTGGATGTTTTGCGTTCTTGTTCCATTTTTGTATTTTTTATATATACATTAGTTACTCCATTTTGTTAGAGCTCGTAATACGACTTTTCTAGAGAGAATGTGGAAAAGAATTATAAGTATAACTCAGAAAATAGTAGAAAATGTGTCTACATGTGTCGGCTAATGAAGAAATTTTCAAGCATAATGGAAACTTTTAATAATAATAATGAAAAAATAAAATAACAGTGATAGTATTACTCGATTCAGTGGAATTAAAAATAGTAAGGATAAAAATAATATGAGATAAATAACGATAAGTAAATTGAAATAAGACAGAGTAAAGCGAAGGATAACTATAATTCTAATAGAATGGAACCGTATAAACAAACAAGAAAACTTAACACTCATAAAGATGTTAATATAAAGTACCTTAACAAAGCAGTTAATAAATATGTAAACTTGCCCATTAAAAATACTAAAATAGATTGCGAATATGATGTAAAGCAGATGCTAACTAGAGACATAGGATAAACACACCTTTAATATGAACACCAAAAATTTCTCTAGTAATAAAGTATATGATAATACGGAATGCTTTATTATTCCCTTCGTTAAGCGAAATATTTCCAACATTCCGAAATTATTCTATTCGGCAGTAGTAAAAAATTTTAATTAAATTTTTAACTCGCACAAAATTAGGATAGCATTTTCCAATAGTAAAAACCTAGCACAAATCATTGCGGCACAGAACACGAAGAGATGGAATAATTTCTATGAGAATGGTATTAATTACAATCAGAATTTTATATTAAGCAATATCGAAATAAGAGTTGTCGACAGATGTAACATAATGAGAAATAAGGTAAACAATCCAAGAGAAGCAACTGATAATAATCCGCTGACAGGACTAGAGAGAAAGAGAGAGAGAGAGAGGGGGGGGGGAGAGTATGTATGCTAGAAAGTACAGCACTGGTAAAGTAAATAATCAAAATAGAGATGATAACGAAATGTATAGTAACAAGGGAATTAATGCAAGGGAAGTACTAACTCAAACACTATGTCGGAAAATGGTACCCAGAATGCAGAAAATCAAAATAGTAAATATCTTGAAATCAAAATAGTAGATAGCTTGGAACATAGGAAAAAACTCTAGTAATATAAATAATCAACTAAAAATAGGAGATTATAGAAGTATAGTTAGAGACAAAAATTGCAATTGAGCAACACATAAATTATGCCCGCTAAAATTAAATTGCAGAATTAAAGATGCAGCTTACAGATATAAAGTAATTTCAGAAGGCCAGGTATATTCTAACACAGAAGCAAGTTCGACTTTTATTAAATTCAGAATAGCTGATCAGGAACTATCGTTTCGGGATAAAAATAAGAAAAATAATACGAGTTTAAGTAAATTAATTTGGGCACTAAAAGATAAAGCATACACAATTAACTGGGGAAATAATTAGCAGAGCTAAACCGTATTTCAGAGAAAGCAAACCGTGAATTGTGTGTCGAAGAAATTTACCAAATTCTTACCACAAACTTCAAATTTGTACACCATAGACAAGAAAGTACCTAAGATGTGTTCAAGCATCTAAATATACTTTTAAGAAGTTTAAGTAAATGCATTACACGAACTACTAACGTTAGAACTAAAATTGAGTAAATTATAATAAATAACGAACTTGAATTAAATACAAACCACTACAAAGTAAAACTATATAAAATTTTAAAAGAATTGAAAACCAAGCTTAAATCGAATAAAATTAACTATAAGTTAGATGTTAAATTAATTTCAACAGTGGCTGCGAGGTAAGAAACTTACTTCCTAACCACATCATGGTTCTGAGTTCAGTCTCACTGCATAGCACCTGGGACAGGTGTCTCCTACTGTAGCCTCGGGCTAACCAAAGCCTTGTGAGTGGATTTGGTAGACGTAAACTGAAAGAAGCCCGTCGTATATATATGTATACATATCTATATGTGTGTATCTGTGTTAGTTCCCCTCTATCTCCACTTGACAACCAGTGTTGGTGTGTTTACGTCCTTGTAAATTAGCAGTTTAGCAAAAGACACCGATAGAATAAGTACTAGGCTTAAAAGAAAATAAGTCCCGAGGTCGATTCATTCGACTAAAAAAAATTAAGGCGGTGCCTAATGATTGAAACATGTAAAAAGATAAGATAAAAAGATAATAGATAATAGACCCATAGATTAATAATATAGAAACAATAAGAAGCCAAAAATAATTGAACACCTTTAGAAAAAATAAGAATACTATTCCGAATTAGTAGACTGGTTAGCTAGAATATGAATTAGGAACGTAAGGAACATTGATAAATACCAAAGTAGCAGGGGTAAATGACAGGTCACGAGATATATAAATATTAATATTAATGTTAACACCTCATGATGGAATAATTTTGGCAAATCTCATAGTCTTTTCAGATGATATCTCAACAGCAGAAATAATCGACCCTGAAAATGTCGCACCGATAATTAACACCAAGATGCACACTTAGCAGTGTACAACGGCCTGCAGCGGAAACACGCGTAGGTCTAAGTGAAGAACGATCTAAATAACTGTATAATAAAGCTAGGATGTGCAAGTCTCCGTTCTCCTGGTCTTCATTAATTTCATTATTTTCTCTACGGAAACTGTGCAGTCCTTATAAGGACGTTTGGATTTACCAAGTGAGGATTAACCGAGTATAGTGAATTTTAACTAATTTGACTTTCATCAACACTTGCAGTGGTTAGCATTGACAATCGATAAGAGCGAACACGGTAACTGCCACGATTATATACCCCTCGG
>NC_068985.1:108333328-108336221 GCF_001194135.2 Octopus bimaculoides
ACACACACACACACACACACACACACACACACACACACATATATATATATATATATATATGTAGGACAGGCTTATTTCAGATTGCGTCTACTATATCCACTGACATTCCTTTGGTCGGCCCGAGGCAATATTAGAAGACACTTGCCCAAGTACTGAAACCATGTGGTTTGAAAGCAAGCTATCTATATTGATACATATACATATTTCTAAAATATTAAAAAAAAAAAATATTATAGGAAGATAACATCCTTTGTTTCGACGATTTTTATGCCACCCATTTCAAAACTCTTGTATGTGTATCCACAATACATAAAGAAAGAAACAATACAGACTGCTAAATGCAAAATAAAAGTAATACTAAAATGTGCAAAATTAAGTTTTTATGACATGACCCCATTTCTAATGTAAAATATTAGAAGGTTAAAAAAGACTCTATTAGGGGATTTATACACGAAGCACCCTTTTGCTGACATTTCCACAGAAAACCACCCTTCCTTCTGGAGCATTTTGTCCAAGTCATCCTGTTATCGGCTTAAAAGTCTGTTTTGTGCAAGCCATAGAACATCTTCAGAGGAACCCTCACATAACTACAGGAGGGTGACAATTTGAAAGATATTGCATATCATGATCAACATGATTAAGACAAACAAATAGCTCCCTAAATTATCATATAGCGGAATGTGTCAGTGTTACAATCTCACCCTAATCTCCACCTGAAACATTGTCATCCTAAGTATTGCCAGATGAAGATTCATCACTCCAAGATTGACCACAAGAAGGATTATTTCTCGACCAATGATTAAAGTTGTTATTCTTCAGATGATCCCAATGTCTCATATCTCAATTTTCATGAGAAATGAATTTATATAAAATTTTATACTCATATTTGAAACTACCATTTCAGTTAAATTCTGAAATATAGTAAAACAAATTGTGCATATCTTTTTATAATGAATAAATTATCTCATAATTTTATGAAAGGCAATCAATATTCATATTATTAGTATTAATATTGAATCTCATACCTGCTTGCCGATCAGCCAAAAGAAGGATTTCAGTTTGGTTTCTGCATTCAATAGTATCAACAAAACACAAGTCTATCGAACAATTTAATGGTTTTATTAAAACACCTGGGGAAAAAAAAAACAGGAAAAGAATGACCTTTTTGTATTTGCTGTTTCTTGGGAAAGTTATACTAAAAATGAGCAAACGCGAGTGGATATATCTGTTTACTAAGTAAAGTGCATATACAAACATACACACAGAGAGGGATATTTAGGTTTCTCAAAGGTATTTTTAATATGTAATTATTGTGTTGAAAAACATTCCCACGTATCGTATTCAACTTTCTTTTGTATTTATACCTCTATATATAGTTTGACATCCAATTATTAAAAAACTGACCTAGAATTAAATTTTTTATTACAAACTAATATTGTCATATTTTGATCATTAACATGTTGTGCATGTTATGGAAATTCGAACTAAATAGGTTAAGCAAAATTACAAGGCCTGAGAGTCGCATCAGGTAGCTTCCATCTGCGGATTCCCTCACAAAGCATTGGTTGACCCGGCGCTATCATAGAAGACACTTGCCCAAGGTGCCGCACAATGGAGCTGAAGATGAAGTCAAGTGGTTGCAAATCGAGCTTCCTAACTACAAAACCATATCTATTTCATTATGAAAGTTACTGAAAATTTATAAAATATATACTTTTCAAAGTGTATTAGTTTGAAATTTGTTACTATTTTGGAGGATTGATATTTTAAAAATTCAGCAAATATATTACACTTTGATAAATAAAACGATGTTCATATTTTCTTACCAGGCCTGTATTGAAGAAGTGGTACACTTGTTGTTGTTGTTATTGGTAGTGTATTTGTTGTTCTTCGTGGTGCTGCATGTGTGGCAGGGTATCTGAATGAAGTTTCTGAAACAACATTGTTCGATTTGAATTTAAAGCAATATAACAATTTAGATCTTACTCATTATGAAAATTAAACGGAAAACTTTAGGATTAAAGCTTGTTTTGAACAGAGCAGCTATGAAAGATTTAATATCATTAAACTGTATAAGTTTCAAGAAAACAAAAACAAAACATCAAAACAAAACAAAGTTCTAAACAAGAGTCATTTTGGATGTCCAATGATGTTTCCTAGAAAGGACATATAACTACTGAAAATGAAATATCCTTGAAACTAGACTTCGTTATTATTGCTAAAACGTACTCCATCTGCCTTATAACGGCAATAGCAACGACTCCGTTTAAACTTATTAACTTCATGTTATGTAGCCTCTCTTTATACAACAGTCTCCTCTTGTTAGGTGTTATTCTGCTGAAATGGCATTTGAAGAGTATGCTCTCAATGAAGGTGAATAACTTAAACATAGTTACATATGTTGAGAACAGTAAGAAATGCTGTAGAAAGAGATCACAAATTCATTACTGCTTATTTCTGATTATCTTCATGTATTATAATACTCTCTATAATGTACTATTTGAAAATTATATATTTTACACAAATTGGATTAAAAGAATAATTTAGACCAGGGGTTTTCAAACTGTGGTCCGCGGACCACAGTGGGTCCGCAAGGACAAGACAGGGTGTCCGAGGACAGCAAATACTTTTTATGGGCAATTTGATTTTATATATGTTTTTTAATCGAAATCTTTTAATTGACAATAAACCTATTTGTTAAATACTGTTAAATAAATGAATGTAAAAATATATGTTATTTTAAGCAAATATTTATGCATAAATTTCATAAGCGTTTATAAGGGGGTCCCTAAGGTAAAGCCTGAAATATAAAGGGGTCCGCAAGTCAAAAAGTTTGAAAACCCCTGGTCTAGACGAAATATTCAGTTTGAGGTTCTGCATTTGACTATGTTTT
>NC_068985.1:108336409-108337896 GCF_001194135.2 Octopus bimaculoides
CACACACACACACACACACACACACACACACACGCACACACACACACACGACTGGCTTCTTTCAGTTTCGGTCGACCAGATCCACTCATGAGGCTTTGGTTGGCTCGAGGCCATAGTAGAAGACATTTGCCCTAGGTTCCACGCAGTGGGGCTGATTCGGAACCATGTGGTTGGTAAGGAACCTACTTACTACACAGTCATGCCTCCGTTATGGAAAATATTATATTTAGAATTGTTCGTTAAGAGGTCAGAAAAAGAGAAGTTGAACGAGGGGGCAAAGAGAAAAAATAAACTACAATATAATGAAATAAATGTAGTAGTATATATGGATGCATGTATTTGGGTATAGGATATAATACAATATAATATGTTTACAGTTATTAATTTAAACTAAATAAATATGTAAATTGGAGATTATTTCATTATGAGAAGGAAAACGGCATTACGTAATATGAAGAAAAACAGAGTATTTATATTTATGATTAATGATCGATTTATTGGTAAAGTAGATTAGGATTATGTAGTAGTTAAACCGAGTATTGATATTTAAAGATAATTAAACAAATATGAATTATCATATAATTTACTTTACTCTGGGAAAGTAAGAAGGAAATAACTGTTATACATTAAGTTTATACGTAAGGGAATGTTATTTACATATATTACGAAAGAACTAAAATTGAATGATACTTGGAATAAAACCATTTATATATCTTGTTAAGCATATATAAGAAATAAATGTATTTAGGCAAGATATTATATTGCATAAAATTATAGATATAAATTCTGGTTCTAATTAATTCAGTTTCAAATTTAGTAAAGTATTATTGGTTTTTAAGGAACCTAACAATAAGTGATATTAATAATTACAGAATGATTAATGATATTTATAAAACAGATATTTAGGAGTGTGTAGACAAAGTGAGAAATTTTCAACTCTTTCGTTTAATACGTTGTTGCCAGAAAAAAAAAGAATATTATAATGCTCCGATGTACAGAGTCAAAAATTTTCACCTGGTGGATGGTAAGATTTTGCAGAACATATAATCTTCCATCTAATTTTAAAACTGATATTACTGTCTTTTAATTTCCAAATGAATTTACTAAGACTAGTCGAAGAACGTTCATTGGGGTTTCTAAAAGAATATTCATGGTTGGCCAATCTAATTTTCATATGGGGTTCCATAGAACCAAGGTAGAAAAAGCGTTTACCATCAGTTTACCTATAGCTTGGTATATTAAATTCTTCCGTTTGCAATAATTTTAAAATTTACATTGCTTTTTAACCCTACAATCACAGTACTTACTAAGATTTTCACTAGAATTTACAATGTGTTGTGGGCAGTAATTGTTCTTATTAGGATATCTTGATTCAGGTATAAGTGCTACGTTGTATATTTTTCTTTATTATGCTTACGTTTAGCATAAACATTATCTAATTAGCAGAATTCATAGAAGATATACATCTAAACTGCATTATAACATAT
>NC_068985.1:108345972-108352077 GCF_001194135.2 Octopus bimaculoides
TTTTCTTGCCAAATAAACGCATGCACTATATATTCGTCCTTCATTCTTTTATTGTCCTTATTTTAAATTATTTTCGTATTTTATCTTCGGACTATAAGATAAAATAAGAACAATAACAACCGAGTGAAGAACGAATGTATAGTGTGTGTGTTTGCTTGGGTGCGTGCGTGCGTGCGTGCGTGTGTGTGTGTGTGTGGGTGTGTTTGTGTGTGTGTGTGTGAGTGTGTGTGTGTGTGTGTGTGCGTGCGTGTGTGATTTAATTGGTTGTAATGGTTACAATATATTGTCAAATATATTTTCACTAATGACATTATTATATTCCAATTTTTACTGTTATAAAATTTTACCACAGTATTTTGTAATATATGAAGAAAGAAAACACAAAGTATTTTCTTTAAGTTAATATAAATAAACAAAAGAACTATTTTAATGATTGAATATAAATTGAAACATGGTATACATGTAGAACAACAGATAATGCATAATAACCTGAACTGATATCCCATTATTATACTGTCGACATCATAGTAAAACTGTATCTCGGTTTGTACAACACTCCATTTGCACGGTTTCATGATAGTAGGAATTTGGTTTTATTTAAGTAAGCCTTAGGTGAGATTAATTTTCATATATTTCCTTAAATATTTTCGATATTCAAAAATAGAGGTTCCATCACTGGAACTGTAAAAATCTGTGAAAACTTTCCAGAAGTTTATGAACATGTGTAGATATGTAACTCGATGCATGAGAATACACACATAAAGCATACAAACCTGCACATACAAACACAGAAAGAGAGAGAGAAGAAAGCAACAAATACCACAAAATACAGGCCTGTCGTTCCGCTGAGTGGATGAAGGTTAACGAACGCTATTTCAAGTCAAATACTTCGAGGAGTTTAAGCCTGAGACACCTGTAGTCGAGGACATAGTGTCTGTTGGCAAGTCCATGGGCCTTGGTATGACGATGGGGACATTAGCGATTTCGTCGAGGAACAATCAGAGGAGCTGATGACAGATGAACTCCTGTAGCTTAAAGAATAGCAGCATTCGGATACGATGGAAGAGATTGATTCTTTGGAGGAGGAGAGTGTAGCGGACAATGCTATCTCTACGAGTGACATAAAGGCAGTGTCGGCAAAGTGGCAGTATGTTTCTGAATTGTTGTTGTTGGCACTCCGTCGCTTACGACGTCGAGGGTTCCAGTTGATCCGATCAACGGAACAGCCTGCTCGTGAAATTAACGTGCAAGTGGCTGAGCACTCCACACACACGTGTACCCTTAATGTAGTTCTCGGAGATATTCAGCGTGACACAGTGTGACAAGGCTGACCCTTTGAATTACAGGACGTAAGAGTGAGAGAAAGTTGTGGTGAAAGAGTACAGCAGGGTTCGCCACCATCCCCTGCCGGATCCTCGTGGAGCTTTAGGTGTTTTCGCTCAATAAACACTCACAACGCCCGGTCTGGGAATCGAAACCGCGATCCTATGACCGCGAGTCCGCTGCCCTAACCACTGGACCATTGCACCTCCACATTTCTGAATTTGTAGAAAAAAGTCATCCTGAAAACGTATCTACAGGTCGAGCACCTCCTTTATTCAATGACACCGCTCTGGCGCATTTTCGTAACATTTTCAAAGGCAGGAAAAAGTAGACTTCTCTTGATATGTTTCTAATGAAACAACCTCTAAGTGTGAAAAGTGAAGAAAGTTTGTTCAAAAAGTTTAAATTAAGCGAAGAGAGAAAACGCCAGAAATTATTCTTCCTGAAGTCTTAGTAGAAGGAGATTCTCCTTCAGTAATTTTCCTCCTCCCCACTCCGTCTTCCTCAGGCACAAATTTTAAGATAATTAAATTAAGAAAACCAGTTTAATATTTCTTTTGCATTCTCTTTTATTGTTTTTATAATTGTCATTTTCCTTGTAACTGCACCTTTACCATTTTAAAACCCATAAAAATTAATTTAGTGCGGCTGGAACGAATTAATTATATTTTAATTGAATTCAATTGGAAACATTGATTTGTAAAACGAGTAAATCGTAAAACGAGCTCGAACATGGATCGGATTAAACTCGTACTGCGTGGTATTACTGTATTAGAAATTGATCAAATTAAAACTCTTTTCGAGAAAAAATCCTGAAGACCTCAATCTTATACCAATATGAATACAGAATCTAATTTGAAATCTAGATAACAAGTAAAACAGAGCAAACATTACCAAAATACCTAATATAATGTAATGTTTTCGTTTAAGCGATTCAACTTTTTTGTAATATTATGTATTTTTAGTTAAATTTAGAAATTTACATTAGTGAAAAAAATGTGTTCAGATATCTGTGATGCTAAATACAGAGGAGTAAATTAATGAAGCATTTCTACTCACGCTGATATGCGGTATTGTGTGCGCCTGTACAAAGAAATAAAAACAAAATGTAAATTTGGATGAAACAGGTCTTTTTCTCTGTTAACTAGTTGCAAGCATATATAAAAAAAAACAAAGTCTCCACTGGCTCAATTAAATAAGTTCCACTAATACATTGGAGTCAGTTGGATTTTCTATAGTACTACTCTGTAAAAACTGGTCTTAAGCTTCATCAAAATTGCATTACTATTACAACTCGGAAAATAAAAAGAGAAACACAAGCAAAATTCCAAGCTACAAAGTTAAAATAAAATAATTTGTTTTATAGACGAATTGAAGTGGTTTGTGAAAGAAAGAAATCATATAGTATTGCTGTTTGAAACAATTCAAATTTGAATATACTTATGTAGTATGAGATATACTTACCTATAGGAGGTGATAATTGCTGTTGTACTACAATGGAAGAGAAATACATTGAAAATTGAAAAAAAGGGTCTCAAAATAGCATTTATAGTATAAAATAACAGAATTTAAGGAAAAAATATGCCAGCAGAAGTATCAATTTTAGAGAAAGCAGTTTTATCTCTTCTAAACAATTTCCTAAGTATAACAGTTTCTTCTTTATTTTGGGTAAAGAGCATGATAAATACTAAGACAGAAAATGCTTGCTGCATCAGTCTGAAATTCAACCAATGTAGTATAATATAAAAATTGTCGGAATAAATTACGTAATTAGTCATTGCTCTATATTATAACACGTACACTTTAATTATATTTTTAGCAGGAATGTTTAGTAATCGAACCCGGATCAATATATCCAATGCAAAACCACAACTCAAGAATCCGGTCGCGATTTGCTAGAATAAACCATGCAAGGCTTCGTGTGGAACCAGATCTATCAACATAGAAAATTTAGTATCAAACGTGCAGATCTGCATGATTAATCTGAAGTAGTAATGCTCAATTTTGTAGATTAATCATACAGATCTTCACGTTTGATACCTAGCTGTAGAGTATAACAATAATGGATGAATTTAGGCATTATGGAAAGTAATTTTCAACAAGACGTCCATGAAAGTAGATTAAAATGGTATGGATGATGAAATTACCTTCTTCAAAAAGTTCCTCTTTAACTTTGGATTTGGTGACGACCATTGATGTTAATGGAGTTACGAAATTATACTGTGAAAAACAAGAATATTAGTTTTTAGTATAACAGAAATATTCATTTCAAATTTCGTCACAAAGCCAACACATTCACAGGAGTGGGTCAACCTCTGGAGAATGAAAGGCAAAGTCGATCTCGGTGGAATTTGAAGTTAGAATGTAAGGACGAACGAAATGCTAACGATTATACCAGCTTGCCGCCCAGGTGTTAGAGAAGAAATATTAAAAAACAAAATAATACGAGAAAATAACTGATGTAGTTTAAACTTACTGTCACCTGCATTACATTTCTTAAGTTTTCATCACTTGTACATTTTAGATTGCAACATATTAGCTTTAAGAGTTGTGAAGCCATCTAGAGGTGTAGAGTACTTACTAGATAAAATGTAACATTACTTATTCTCATTCATATTTATTCTAAATTCATTTCTTACGATGTCTAAGTACGCCTCTTGTTTTTCTGAGGATCTTTATATAATAATAACCGAAATAAATGTTGGTGGAATAGTCGGTTGGATGATTTGTCTAGTCACGTTTTACAGCATATACAGATAGGTAAATAGATAGACAGATAGAAAGCGAGAGAAAGAGAGAGAGAGAAAGAGAGAGAGAGAGAGAGAGAGGGAGAGAGAGAGGGAGAGAGAGAGAGAGAGAGAGAGAGAGAGGAGAGAGAGAAAGACAGATGCAAGGAAAGTTAACATAAGAGGTGCTGGATGAATGCACGTACTAGACTTAATGGCAAATAATGGTAAGTGAACATACAATCAATGAAAGGGAAAGATCCAAAGACCAAGGAGGAAGAGAGATTATACAAGACAGTCGGCGGAAAAATTCATAGGGCAACATAGATACTCTCATGGAATGTGGCCAAATGAATTTTATTCTTTAACATAGTCTCCCTTGCGATCTACACACTTCTTCCATCGGTATTGCAATGCTCGAATCCCGTTGGTGAAGAAAATTTCGTCCTATATTAGTAAATAAAAAGTCATTAACAGTAGCTACAACGTCATCATCTCCGCGATACAAGTATAAATTGTCGAAGGTTCTGCTTGCATTGGCTAGTATGTTGTCACTTTCCCTGTCAATTTTGGCATCTGACAAGAGGGTACACGATGTGTAGGTGAACTTGTTGACAGTCTTTAATTTACTCGCCACGATGGTGATGTGAAATATGATGTGGGTTGATAAAGAACATTCAGTTTCTTTAAACTGATTTCTTGTCTAAGGTGTCGGGCAGCATTTTTGAAAAGCATAAAATAATGCATTGCAAAGCTGTCTTTCTGAGAGTAACAAGCACAGCTTTGTCTGCGAGAAGTAGCGTACGGATGGATTGTTCTAACGTTTTAGTGAACCTACAGTCGTCTCTGATAAAGATGTTCTCTTAGACGTTAGGGTCTTCAGTGGCCTGCTCATGCGTCATGCTAAAGAAAATATTGAAACGGGTCGCCGCGAGTACACAACTTTGCTTCACACTTTTGTCAATGTAAAAGGACTCGGAGAAGCCATTTCTGTACTTGACCCTTCGCTGAGGGTTTTCATACAGCTGGGTGACCATGCTGATGATTTTCAAGATGTTTCAGGGTTCACCACACGACTTTTCTGCTCACAGGGTTGAATGATCTGGAGAAGACGAAAAAAGGTGATGTAAATACCTTCATTCTCCTTTCTACACTTATCTTAGAGCTGTCTAAGAACGAAAGCCATGTCGGAGGTGCTCTTTTTGCTTTGAAATCCCTTCACATCTCTCATCATCTCTCACCTTCTCTCTACCGTCCTTGTAATCTCTAGCGGCAAAAGAAAACGAGATGCTCAGCTTATAGAAATCCACCGAGGGACACCCTGTCAATGATTTAACCTACGACGGGGAGCCATGTAATCGTTTTGTAGCTGCAACCCCGTTTCACCCTTTGTTCTTGTACAGGGTGATGGTGAGAGGATTGTGGAAATCTTGTGATAACTTGCCCTGCACTCAACAGCAAACGACAAGCTCCCGGAGTCTAGAATTCAGGGCTGCGCCACCAGCATTCCGTGATTCAGGTGCGATTACTTTTACTCCTGCTGCCTTTACACTTTTCAGTTTCTCTATGGATTTAGTTGAATCGGATACTCTGACTCTGTCTCTCTCCCACTCACTATCTATGTATGTGTGTGTGTGTGTATACACGCAGATAGCCGACAACTGATGAAGGGTCGTTCTGTATGTTACTTGTCCTGTTTTCCATTTGTTTCTCTCGTTGTTTGCGTATCGAACTCATTTGTTTTCGTATTTCATGTTGTCTAATTTTGGTGACGTCCTGTACACATATATGCATATATATATATATAGATATATATTTAAGAATTTAAGGATTGGAGAAAACGCATGTTATAATTGCATACTTTATTCCTACATATGTTTCAAAGGATTACAACCTGTGTGATCCATAGGGATCTTTGATATTAAAATTGTAACCTTCTCATCAGGGAAAGCATGGGAATCATCTTAAACGTAATCATCTTAAACGTAAGACATTATGACCGATTTTCATAATCGGTCATAATGTCTTACGTTTAAGATGATTCCCATGCTTTCCC
>NC_068985.1:108352546-108352940 GCF_001194135.2 Octopus bimaculoides
ACACACACACACACACACACACACACACACACACACACACACACACACACACACACACACACATATCTATATATTAGAAAAACAATAAGGTACTCAGGTATCTGGATGGTTGTACATTTGTAGATTTTCATTGATGTCACATGTTTTTATAAATTAGCGCTTGCATATATTCTTGTAGATTCTTCACAATCTGGAGAATATACAAGAATAGATGCAAGCGCTAATTTATACAAAACGTGACGGGATTACTGTAATCTATCACTTATAACAGCCTCTTGTAAAAAGGCTCAAACCTTCTGGAATGTACCCCGCACACACACGCACGCACACACAAACACACACACACACACACACACACACACACACACACATGTATATATATATATATATATAT
>NC_068985.1:108354047-108358448 GCF_001194135.2 Octopus bimaculoides
TATATATATATATATATATATATATATGTGTTTGTGTGTATATATACATGTGTGTGCGTGTGTGTATGTACTGATTTCTATATCTCCTGTTGGTTCAACAAAAGATATATTTACATATATATTTGTATGTGTGTTTGCGTTCGTGTTTTAGTCTGTCTCTCAACAAGCCAGTGTTGTTTTTTTCCTTCTTATTTTGGGTCTCTGTGATTTTATTTTTGGGCAATTAATTTCTGATACAGTAATTATCCGAGTTGGAAAATATTATGGTGGTCGAGTTGATTGACGTAAAACTACAAGTTAATGCTCCATCACAGCTATTGTACAATAAATTAGAGCAGTAAAAATTAAAAAAATAGCATATATCGGACATCGACTTATATCATTGACTAATAAGAAATAAATCCTATTATTTTTTAAAATAATAAAAATGTAATTGATCATAACATCCTTTTTACTCACCTTTAGAGCCAAATTAAGAATATCATGTCGCACTTCCTCTGTTCTGTCTTCTTTGAGAAGTTGTTGCAAGGTGAGGTAAACGTAAGTCTTTTCGGTAATTTCAGAAAATGACTGAATACTAGTCAAACTGGAATTTTGCGAAAAATCATCAGCGTATGTGATAAAGTCATCTCCATATAATTCTAGTTCTAATATTTCGTTATCAGCCCCGTAGCTGTTTGTCATTGTTACACTCACATTTATAGTTGGTTGGTATTCTTGCGGCAAAACACCAGAAACAACTAATTCTGAGCCTTGGAAGTAGTTGCTAAATGATGTAGAACTAGTATTAACAACACCATCTAAGTAAACAAATGTAATATCCTTTAATAAAATGTTAGATATTTCTTTATAAAGATTTTCAATTTGAAGTTTACTGTCAGAGTCTACGTAGATCTTTCTATTGAAGCCTCCGTTTTCTGTGGCAAGCTCACGAAGAAATTTACTGTCACAATTATCTCCGAAACAAAGTGCAAATAATGAAATATCTTGGTTGGCTTCTCTCACGTTTTTCTTGATTTGTTCGTGGTTAGTGACTCCTTCTGTTGGCTCTCCGTCAGTGAGAAATATGATCATACTTTTCTCTGTAGGGGATAAGGTTGGCTTGTATTTGTCTATACTTTGAAGGAGAGCAGCGTTAATATTTGTACCTGAAACAACAGTAAATTTACATACTCAGAAAAAATAACAGGATATTTGTACACATAAAGAATTAGCATCAGTGATACAAACTTTACAGGAAAGCAGAGCAAACGTATATTTAAAAGTTAAATGAAAACAAATTATTTCAAAATGGAAAGAAGATGCGTTAAATGATAAAATGATAAAATATAAAACTTTCTTAAAATGCCTATGCAACATGTTTGTTCAAATAAGATGATGAAAATTTCATGATGATTGTAGCTCAGTAGTACATAGTAATAAAAGCTTTAAAATAAGGACATGAAGAACCGCTGTCAAATAGTGAACTTAAATTTTAACATAGAATATTAAGATTGTAGGATAAAAAATGCTATGCTAAAGAGGAAATCTAATAGTTTAGGACTATAAGTTGATGAAAGCTACTGCTATAGCAATGATAATTTTCGTCTAAATAGAACGAAATTGCATCACAGCTTCAAAGGAAAACAACACTGCATAACGTAGTGTTGGCACTTCAACGTGTGCCATCACTCACACTAATATACTATGCATAATACATATGAGGAAAATAAAGAAGAATTGAGCTAACCGAACAACTTTGTTTTTATCATTTGGATGAGGAACATAAAATAATAATTTAGAGAGTAAACAAAAATAAGCATGTAACAAAAGCTTTAGCCATAATTTGAAGGACTATATATTCATGAACTCACGATATTAGAATTAAAATTAACCTTAAATCTTCCTTAATATAATCTAATAAAATTTAATAATAGATTGTAATGCAATATACGTTCTGGAAATAGGTTCAGACTGTCATAAATTAAATTCGATACAGATATAAGAAATTTTTTTTACTTACTTCCACTGGCTTCAAGTTTCTTAGTGTAATTTTTGCCTAATATTTTGTTAAGATTGTTTGCTATCAAAAATTCGTCATTCATCCACGAGACATCACTGCTGAATTTTCCGATGAGAAATTTATCAAGTTCTGGATCGAGTTGATCAAGGATACTTTCCATAGCTTGTCTCAGTTGTTCAATTTTACGTCCATACATTGATCCACTGACATCAAGCATAAATATGATGTACTTTGGAAGAGTTGGCATGGAATCAGAAGTGAAGAAGTGCACAAAGTAGCCATCAACTGCCTGCGAAATTTGGACAAGAAATAAAATATTAATGAATATTTCATATAATTGTTTACTGAAAAGTATTCCAACTAATATTTAGTATGAGATATTACAAGTATACATGACAATATTTAGAGTCATACTATACAGCATACTAAACATGGCTTCTGGCTATGTTCAAAACCTTCGCTGCCTTCTGAGACTAGTAATAATTCGTTGTATATGTTATAATGCTCGAAGTTGTCTCAAGTTCTATAAATCTGTATATGGTTAGCTCTCTGCTTAATTTTCAAGATTTTGCTTATTTGATTAGAATTGTAGCTGGTTAAACAAATGACCATGCCCACATTTCTGTGATCATCACTTTAGACGTTACCACCGATATTTCTACTACTGTCTCTTGGGGTTTAACTACCCAACAAACTGAACAAAAGATCGATGACTACAGTTCTGATCCAGTAATTTAATTCTCCTTTCAATGTCCTAATCAGCATGTATTACAAAGTGACCAGTCACAATAACACAGGTATGGTTCCGGGCCCATTTCCACTGCGCGGTACTTTAGGTAAGTGTCTTCTATTTTAGTCGCGAGCCGACCAAAGACGTGTGTGAATTTGGTAGTCGGAAACTGAAAGAAACCCGTCATATGTATATATATATATATAATAATAATAATATTAGGGATAAAATCCAAAATTACAGGTAAAAACTCAATTAAAATCAATTTATAAAAAATCAAAATTAAATTGAGCTTTATAGATAAAATATATATAAAATATATAATTTTAGGGAAAATAACCAAGTTTCAAGAACTCATCGATGAAAATCCACTATCACATATAGAAAAATTAACAATTAAAAGCACAAATAAATATCATAAGATATCTTTATCTAATGATATTTACTTTGTTTTATATTATACTCATTTATTGTGCTTTTAATTGTTAATTTTTCTATATGTGATAGTGGATTTTCATCGATGAATTCTTGAAACTTGATTATTTTCCCTAAAACTATATATATATATAATATTAGGGATAAAAATCCAAATTTACATGGAAAATTCAATTCAATTTAATTTATCAAAATTTAAATTAAATTAAATTTCACAATATATAATATATAAATATATAATTTAGAGAAAAAAAACACAACTATAGAATTCATCCATGAAAATCCACAGTCACATATAGAAAAATTTAAAAAGTAAATACACTAAAAAGACCTATAATAAAAACACAAAGTAATGAATATAAAAATAATAAAACGACTACACGTGTTTCATAACCACATTTTCAAATAGAAAATAAAATCAAATCAAATCGATTCACAACTAAAATGTTGCCTCCACAGATCATATGTGCCTTCACATGTGAATTTATCCTTCGCCCCACAGTAACAAAAATATAGTGTTATCCTCTAAAGACGATTTTTCGCACTAGACATTAGATAACGGAGCGACTATCTAATACATGAAATCTGCGCGCATGGATGGTATGGAAAAGAAACGGCGACTGCTATCTCATATTTGATGTGAGAAATGGTCATATCTTATTGATGCTGTTGAGATAAAATGCAGATAAATAGTCTTGGGAGACAACTAAATGAGCTATTAATCTAGAGTTATTTCCCTTACCCTTAAAAAAAAATGTTAAGACAGCTGTGATGCTGTATGTGTCTGGTGAGAACGAAAGCGTCACAGATAAAATTGAATATGAAATTGAATTTCTTGGAGAAACGCAAGCTTTAATTTCATACTTGCAGAAAATGAAGCTTAAGCTTAACTAGGGAAAAAATTATGTTAAAATATTTTCATCATCCAGACATCTACCTAATCTGCAGAAAGGAAATTTTTAGTGCTTGCCAACTTGAAAGAAGGTATATGAAAGAAGGTATATGTTATATTACGGGCTCCACTAGTATTATGATTACTAGGTTCTCCGTCTTCGGTTTTTCTCACAGTTGAGACTTTAATGTACATAACATAGTACATAACACATAACACAGTACATAACACATATAAGCATATGCAACCAAACAGGGTTAAAAGCTTCTGCTTCCACATACCATTAGTTTTTGTAGTAATTATTGATAATTACTTATATTAAAGATATATATATATATATAT
>NC_068985.1:108358548-108371516 GCF_001194135.2 Octopus bimaculoides
TATATTATTCATATAAATACAGTGTACATTCAAACACATAAGAGGTATCCATCCATCATAGGATTCCCTCACGCCAGAAAGAACAGCTAGAAAGAACAGGTAAGTTCCAAACTTTGCCTGGCAGATTATTTTATTTGCTAAAATAAGTCAGAAACCATTGGTCCAGGAGCTAGATGGTAAATGTTTTTATTTTTCATTCCCTTCGAAATTTTATCCCTAATAGTGGTTTGGGACTTAGCTGTTCTTTCTAGCGCGAGGGAATCCTATGATGGATACCTCTTATGCGTTTGAATGTACACTGTATTTAAATGTACACTGTATTTTATATTCTCTAATAATTCTGTCCTTTTCGTTTGCATTCAAGTAACCTAATAAAAATTATATTAACTAGTTTTTATTTGTTATTCTCGCACAAAAAAATGTCTTTTTTTAAAAAAGATTACTTCTTTAAATATACACCATATCTTATATTACTTGTATATAACTGTCAAGTCATATCCTAATTCAAATATAACTATGCTGTCCCATTGGACATCTCTATCTCACTTCCTATGATAAATGCTTTATTTGAAGTGTATATTACTTTATTTTTATATAGAGCGAATGTTTCTTAAACATATTTCACTTATATTTTCAAATAACCGTTAGCCGCATCAGCTTCAGTTTTTTCACAACTAGACTCAACAACACTTTTTGTAGTATGCTCTTGATTTTTTATAAGGATAAAATATATATATCCAAATATGTTATTTGCTAGTTCCTCAATCAAGTCTTTTGTAACAATTATAATAATTTTTTGATATATTCTCTTTTGCACTGAAGAGAACAGTAATATGTAATTAATTTAATTTAATTTAATTAATTTCTAATTATTCTACCATATTATTTCCATGTTAATGTTGCTGTTCGAAACGATCGCATGCATGTATTAAAATTCTTTTTTAAATTTGAGCATTTCTTCTTCATTTTTAACAGTTTGTTGAGTTTCTATGGGATACCTTTCCATAAATTCTCATCACATACCATATACACGCACACATATAAGATATGATTATAGTATAATAATCCATTTAAAATGACAAGATGAGAATTTGATGTACAAAAATGACTTACATATATTAAATTTGAATTATTTTGACGATCCACATCATATTCTACTCTGAGTAAACCTGCAACACCATCTTTCTCTGTTATTTCTTCTTGCTGTTTACGACTTGGGTTGTATTTGATGTAAACCTCTCTACTGCTGATGTACTCAATTGAAGCCGAATCTAGATCTGTTTGAAAAACAAACATCTTAATATATATCGATAACAGAGTCGAATAAATACCTATTATTTCAATATCACCAAGCCCAATGAGATATAACTTCACCGGCTTGATGTACTATCTAATGTTGATATGAAACTGTGTCATATTTACTGTGTGATAATGTAAAGTGAACAGCGGCAGAATTAAATGCCTACCTTGGGCGAATAATGTTATGTCAGTGCAGGACATCTTAATACTATTTTTGTCCAATCTTTAATAAGGGACTACGTAACATTTGATGGTGAGATAGCGCGAAATATTTATTGCAAGATATTTATGTTACAACGGGGAAGAGTTGAACAGCCGAATGTCTTTAGAGAACAAGCATCTACTCTTATGCAAGTATTTCGGCTCTTAACGTCCGAAATTCTAAGCAACAGAATGCATCCAGGGTACCTCCTGCTATTCCTTTTTTGCTTCTCTTTGCAATGTAATTAACACCAGCTGGGTGGTCAAGTTGCTCCAGGGACAAAAATTCTTTGGATGTTGTAACCACTTCACTTTAGCTGAACATAGGGTAAGTTATGTCTTCGGAAATTTCTTTTCATTATTCCTTGACTACTAACGTATCTAGCGAGGAATATTTATGTTTACTTTCGGAATGTGAACAATTATGTTTGGAATTTATTGTAACGAAATGTATTGTTTGTCAAGGGATATCTTGTTAAATGGTAACCACTATAGTGATGCAGTGAGAGTGGTAAACAAGAGAATGTGTAATATGTGCGTGCCGTAGCTAGAGGTAGTATATCATTTAATTTGGTATATTTATGGGCGATACGTAACACTTAATCTGCAGGAAAACGTAATGTTTACTGCAGAACAATGAAATGTTTATTGCAGCGCAGTGTAATTCTATTTGGAAAAGGATGCATTGCTACAGTAGCGGGCACTTGGACATTATATTGTTGACCCTAGGATAATATAATGTTAGGGAAGAGACAAAACTTTATCCCAGAAACGTTATAATATTTGAAAAATGTAAATGAAATGACATTTGTCCGATTCTGGAGAGTATTATTTATTCTAAGTGAAGTGTTTTCTTTATACAAGAATAAAGATCATTTTGTAGACACTTTAATTATACTATCAGGAATGTTATCTATTTCCCGTATTTATCAGTGCATCCACTTTGTGGAACTTAAAAGAATCAGTGATTAAAGGAAGTTTATGACGATAATGGCAAATGAAAATATAGAGTAAACCAAACATAAATGACCTGCCTACCTTTGTCGATAGCAATATCAGTTAATTTATCATCTGTTATTTCTGGTACAAATACATTAATGATGTCTTGCGGTTCCCTAATGAAAACCTCGACTAAAAAGTTATCAATAATTTCACCATTGGAGAGATGAATGACGTGCCTGTATTTATTATTCTGACGTGTCAGAAGCTCTTGATAAGTCAAGTTATAAATTACATACTTGTTGGGTTCAACATTAATAGATATATCAAAGACATTTGTGAAGCGGTGTCTGGAAAATAAGAAAAAAATAGATGAAATATTTCTGAAATACTGTTACTGGAATACTAAGAGCAAGAAATATAGAATGAGGAAAATGAGATATTACTTGACTTCAATATAGCCAGCCCCTTGCCCTGTTTCAACGGCATGTTCGTAAATATCTTTAGCGACAAATCTGTCTTTTACTTCGCCCACAGTCACATTTCCATCAATTTCCCTGCAATCAACAATAAAATTAAAAATAACCAACATTAAAAAAATCACAAAAATTATTTTAGAATTTCTGAAATATTTGAAACATGTGAAAAATGAACAATACTTACATAGAAAAATTCGATATAAATGAACTACGAGGCATGTTTACATGTAAGTTTGCGCTGACTGAAGAACTGTGCGGGTTATAATATTTCATAGAAACTAGAGTGGTAGCAAATCGATATTTAATATCACTGATTACATGAAGGGATTTCAGGCTTGCTGTCTGAAAAAAAAGCCAAGAAATACCATAAATCACTTAAATAGATCTTTATTGGATGTTAACTTTTATGCAGAAACACAAAATATCCTTAAAAGCAGTTTGTTTACGTGATGAGTAATAAAGTTCTAAAATCGACAGATTTAATACTATTAGGGCATTTGAAAGAAAAAGACAAGCATTATAGTGTATAGATTTCCAAAGTTAGCCACCCACAGGAAAAGCAAATATCTATTGCTTCCCTTACATGTTTTATATTTTGGTGAGTATAAAATCAATTACAATTACGTTCTCTCTTAATGAGTGCACGTGGTGACTACGAAGAATCCGAAGCTATTAGTATTCATACTTACAGACGTGTTAATGTTTAGCTCTACATGATCTCTGGCGCGAGCTAACCTATGTTTAGAGGCGTTCCAGCCAGGACCATTCAGTCTTGTTAGGTATATCTAGGAATGCATATTCCAATGTGTCTTTTCTTACATATTATGATTTGAAGAAAACTTAGCTGCTATTAGAAACAAATCAATGAGATATGATGGAGAGGCTTCATTTAGAGGATCCGGAAAGAATACTGTTGGTATATTTTAAACAATATACTAATTGTAAAATACTTGTGCCCATCGACAACAAATAATGACCATTAGTTAATAAGAGATGAGATTTGGTTTGAAAATCCATTGGATGTATGTAATCAATGTTTTACTAGGTAAATTGCAACACACAGATAAAATCGATCTATGTTTCATCTTCTGCTTATAAAATAGATGTTCAGACATATAATATAAATATTTACGTTTTAAAGTAATAAAAAGACAACATGGATACCTTTCTGATTTTTCAGAAAACACATTTACTTGATAATTCACATAGTCTAGTGGTTAGGGTGTTGGGCTCACGATCATAAGACCGTACTTTTAATTCCTGGAAGAATCGTCATTTGGCATTGCTCCAATCTACTCGGATCTTGCTAAAGTACTAGTTGCTATAGTAGATGCCATTGAAAGACTGATTGTAACTTAGTCCATACAGTTGTCACTGACAACTACAAAAGCATAACCTGTGGTTACAAACAATTAAGCTATCAACAAGCATATTCAGCATATTCCAGGATGATTGCTTATATATAATACTGTTTGTGCTGGCAGTGAATTCCTTGTCAGCCCTGTTAGCAAAATGCCATGGCTACGTGCTGGAATATGCAGAAAAGAATAGAATTAATGTCACCCGCTCATTTTTGATAATATGACCAACATCAAGTGACGAGTAGAACTAGTCACAACATTCTCACGAGGTATAAGAATGAAGTCTGGGCAAGATAAATGCTCGCATACGATAGTCAGTTGAGTAAAAGTTCCCGACCAAGCAGAGAACATTTACATCAACGGCTTGTCTATCTCTGCTGCTATCTCAAATGATGGAAGCTACAATTATCTCGGAATCAATGAGAATGTTGCATACATTGGTGCTGTGTTTAAAGCCAGAATAAAAAATAGTACTTCTGTAGACTCCGGAAAATATGGAACTCAGAGCTGTCTTCATTTAATGAGACCATATCTCACAATGCTTTTGCAGTTCCAGTGCTAGTACTAACATTTAGGCTATTGGATGAGATACACGATGAGAGAAATAGCCTAGACATCAAATCGAGAAAAGAACTGACCACTTCTGGCCCCTTCCACATTAACAGTGACACCAATAAGATTTATGTGGGCGAAGTGCTGGCGCTAGAGGTATATGGTCACTCCAAACAACCATTCAATGTTACATCGTATTAATCACACAATACCTGCTGAACAGGAAAGAATTGAGTATATTCCTTTATTCAAAAGTGAGGGCAACAACATTTCCAGAGTTGGTGAACTACTGTAGAAGTACTCTGGGGATACAACTGTCTCATGCTGTCCGAATGAGGCCGAACTAGCTTACTTAAACAGAATCTTAGAGGAGAATCACTCATCTTACCAATAAAAGAGCGATGCATGGGTACATATTTCGCAAGCTAGAGTGCAACAACAGCATTGATAAAAAGAGTAGCCTCTTCTGGACCTGTAATAGATACATTACATCCCACCTAGAAGGATATGCCTTTGCTACCCATGAACAGAATATAGCTACTAAATACCTTATAAACGAGAGAGACAAATATACCATCACATTGTGATAAAAAAATAAATAGACCATAAACAAATAAACCTTCATTTTGTGATAAAAAATGTCGACTCTGCTGTTCTAGGGAGAAAGATATCGGCCACATGATCATCAGATACCCCAAAATGTCTACGACCTACCATCTGACGCATGTTATAGTTGCAAAGAATATTTACAATGTTGACCGTAAGAATGACAGCAATGTCGGATATATCAAAGGCATGTCAGTACCAGAAGGTATTCGCCAAATCCAATCTGTCATTGGCACAGGGAAGATTAGTAAGATATTCCAAAAGGTCTCCTTCTAAACTTATGTGAATAGATGTATACACTTGGCTGTATACATTGACAGTTCAAACCAACACACAAACTCCACGACAACCTCACCGGAAAATTTCTTAATACGCTTTGCCGCTTTGTCAGCGATCGGTTTGAACTTTCACAAGAATACGTTAAATCACACTCAAAGAAAAATCATACATACATACATACATACATTCATGTGTGTGTTTGTGTGTGTGCTTGTGTGTGTGTGCTTGTGTGTGTGTGTGTGTGTGTGTGTGTGTGTGTGTGTGTGTGTGTGTGTGTGTGTGTGTGTGTGTGTGTGTGTGTGTGTGTGTGTGTGTGTGAGAGAGTGTGTGTATATGTATGTATGTATGTATGTATGTATGTATATATATAGGCATGTATATATGCATAACATTTAATTGGGAGAAGTTACAAACTGACTCAACGTCCAAGAGTTTCACCGTGGTCCTTTTGCGCCTATGTATGTGCGTCTCTCTGTGTGTATATTTATATTGTGTGTGTATGAGTGCATATGTGCATGTATGTATGTGCATATGAACGTGCTCGTGCATATTGAGAAATTGTGTATAAACAATCAGAAAGATTGCTTATCAAAAATGTGTAACTGCTACAATAATGCTCATGGGAAATTGTTTTGCCGTTTCAATTTACACATACGATCAGATATATGTGTATGTTGTGTGTGTGTGTGTGTGTGTGTGTATCTGTGTGTCTCTGTGTGTGTACATTTATGTATGTGCATGTATGTGTGCGTAAGTATATGTGTTGTGTTTTTGGAGCGTTGTTTAAAGGGAGAAAGAAAGTGAAAAAGACAAAATGATAGGAAGACAGAAAGAAGGACAGAGAGAAAGAAAGAAAAGTATGGTCGAAATGCCGCAAAGCACTTTCCCCTGCGTGTTAACGATTCTGCGAGCTCACCGACTTACCAGATGCATTAATATTGGTTTCAAATTTCGCCAAAAGGCTATGGGGTAATTCTATTACATCGACCACTGTGCTCTACTGGTATATATTTCATTAGTTGCGATTGGATGAAAGGTAAAGTCGACCTCAGCGGTATTTTCACTCAGAACAAGAAGACGGACAAAAATGCTGCTAAGCATTTTTTCTGGGGTGCTAACTTTTCAACCAGATCGCCGCCCTGGCTGACGCATTAGTATTAAATAACATTAAGGCGACGAGCTGGCAGAATCGTTAGCATGCCGGGCAACATGTTTCTTTCTTTCCTTCTTTCTTTCTTTCTTTCTTTTCTAATTTCTTTCTTTCTTTTTTCTTTCTTCTCTAACCAAGCCTTCCAAACCTCACCACACACACACATGTTCTTGCGCAATGCAAATACACGTGCATATATACACGGATGCCAGCGTGAAAATAAAAAATGCCACCCTCATCCGTGTAGGTTACACTGATCGAAATAAATGAAGAACAGCCACTTTTCTTCACGATGCCTTTGCAATGGTTACCAAGGACATATTTTTTCAGTGGCTATTGGGAATCTATATCATTAATCAACAAGGTTAATTACATCATTTTTGATGGTCTCTATAAAGCCCATTTATAGTGATTTGAATAGTGCCTCAACAAAATGAAGTCCTTTATTCAAAGATACAACTCCAAGAACATATTGGTGATGGGCGATTTTAACTTCCCTTACGTAAACTGGCAGATGAAAGAGCAAACATAATGTCAAAAATAATGGCATATAGACCCTTTTACCATTTTTCATCTTCGTTCTCGAATATTTCTAAAGAATATCTGTATAGATAACCGTAACAAGTGATGTTAAATGCACTGCTAACATAGTAGAACACGGTGTTAACTTGTAGAAATATTCAATATATTTTATAGTATATTATGGTTGCATAACGTAATACTGCGTCTATACAAGCCATTAATACATATGTATGTATGTATGTATGTATGTATGTATGTATGTATGTATGTGTGTATGTATGTATGTATGTATGTATGTATGTGTGTATGTATGTATGTATGTATGTATGTATGTCTACACACACAGACTCATACATACAGAGAAACACACATATATAAAAAGTAGATGTTCAAATGGTAATATATATCCCTGTTTCGCAAATATTTAATTTATCAGTCGATTAAGTTTCTAATATCTCATTATATAAGTTACGAAAGTAAAGTCAATTTATTTTATTCCTGGTCGTCTATATTACAATAAATAAAACTCTTTCTTTTTTAGTTATGAGTCCTTAACTTTGCTTAAACGAAGCAATATCTACATTGTCACAAAATCCTTAAAAATTGTGCTTTTAATAGTTTCATTTTTTTGTAACACGATTTTTGTGATTTATTACTAAAGATTTGGAGTATAGAAATCTAATTTCAATTCAGTCATGGATATTGTTTTTAACACAAATATCACGTAGAATGTAATGATAACACAATACCCACAGAATATACATACATAAGTACATTTGGTAGTAGGATGTTATATAGGCAAACATATATATATATATTTGCCTACATAACATCTATAGCCGATTACATCGACCCCAGTATGTAAATGGTACTTACTTCATCGACCTCGAAAGGATGACAGCAAAAGTCAACAAGTCAACCTCAGCGGAATTCTGAGGAATGTAATGTCGGACGAAATACCTTTAAGCATTTTGCTGGGCTTGAAAACGATTCTGCCAGCTCGCCACCTTTAATTATGTATATATATAGAAATATATATGTGTGTGTGTGTGTGTGTATACATATATATATATATAATGAATGACACAATTATAGAACATTCAGGACTGAATTTGTTCCAATAAATCACTTAATGTTTGAATGTTGCATTTCCTCGCTTCGGTTTGTTCTATACATACGCACAAAGACGTGCAGCAAGCGTGGAGTGAGATATGATTTCAAAATCAAATATCCATTATATTTTGAAACTCTGTCACTGAAAACGCTACATCACAAATATAGTTTATGTTCTCAATGAAGATGATCTGAACCGAAGCGTGCTATTTTGTGAGAGGTACTTGGCTAGATGTGTAGATGTTCACTTTCCGATAAATATTGCTTCGAGCAATGAGGCTACATTTTCATTAATTAGTGTAATTAACCGTGATGACCATAACTCGTGGGGGCCAAATAATCTGCATATTATCATGTTACCAGAAGTTACAATATAGAGTGGTTTATTACCCACTTCTTTGAAGTTTGTGTCACAACCTTTCATGTCATTCTTTGAAGAGAGATTTGAATAAAAGGAGTTTGTTTGCAGCAGTATGTGCCATAGTAGTGTAAGAGCCTAGTTTGATGAGATTTTTCCGAATAAGTGAATTGGAGGTAGAGCTTCATTTGAATATCCCCCGCGTTCACCGGACCTCATACCACTGAACTGTTTTTTATGGGGGATACTTAAAGACAAAGTTTAGGGCACAAAACCAGTGACAGCCGACGAATTGACAGCAACCGTTGAACAACAGTGTTTCTTCATGTTTGTGATAACATTTCTTCAGTAGTGATTAAAACAGAATGATCATGAAATAGAAAACCGGCATTCATGAAAACAAGTAAATTCTGTCCTGCAGATCCTGTTGAATTTTGAAAATGTAACGTATTTTAATAAACACTGCCTTTATAATCATTCAATGTATGTAGACATTTTTGGTACCACCTCTCTTCCCTCACACATACACACGCACAGATATACACATACATATTTTTATTTGATCATTTGTCGTTGTCCACGATGACCAAGGACGTCACATGGGTGAAGAAGATAGGGCACAGTGATTCCAGCTATGGCCAATCACTCCAATGCATGCTCGAAAAGCTCTGACACAGGTCAGGCATTGGTGATCTGCTGGGATTGAAGGCGAGCAGTTGGCTCAGTTCGCGTTTTACTTTTTGTGCTATTGCAATTCCGTTCTCTTTGTAGACAATGGCACCTCTGTTGGTTCATCTTCACCAGGCTGTGAGGCTTTGAGTATTTCCTTGAAGCGCTTTTTCTGTCTACCTTACATGTTCTTACCTTCCACATATACACTGTAAAACAATCTGTTAAGGAGTTGTATGTCAGGCGTTTGAACAAGTTTGCCTGCCCACTTGACTTGCGTTCTCCTCAGCATCGTGACAGATCAGTTCAAGAGAAGATGTCCATATCTGGGACCTGTCTTTCCAGGTAATTTTCAACAGCTTTGGTCAAACAGTTCATGTGGAAGCAGTTTAACTTTTTGCTGTGGCGTTCATAAACCGTCCAAGTCTCGCAGGCATACGGAAGAGAAAGGCAATAAAATTACACCATCAATTCGGTAGCCGCCTAATGCCACTCACCCTCCACCCGAATGTTAAGCCTTTTTTGGGGCGATTCGTGTGCCGACTTCATCGTCAATGTTCATAGATCTGGAGAGTGAGTTGCTGAGACACGCGAACTTACCAACACTCGTCAGAGTTTCTTCTTCACAATGATAGCTGGTTCCACATGCGATTTCCGCGGGGCAGGTTGGTACATAAACTCTGTCTTCTGAGTACTAATTGTGATGTCAAAGTTGTTGCAGGCAGTGAAAAATCAGGTCATTCTCTGTTGTATCTGCACCTTTGTGATGACATTGAGTGCGCAGTCGTCTACGAACGGGAAGTCGCACACTTCATCCACTATTGTCTCGACTTGTAGCCCCGCAGATTGAGGAGTCTGCCACCAGTCTTGAATCTGAACTACTAGTTTTTCCGTCGTTGAAGAAGGTATCCAACAGCATCACTAATAACATCATGCTTAACAGTATAGGTGTGATCGCACAGCTCTGCTTGACTCCGGTAGTGACTGGGAATGCGTCGGAAGAATCTTAAATGTCCAGTACTCGAGCGAGCAATACTATCATGGAACTGTCGCACTATGTCAAAAGCCTTGGTTAAGTCTACAAACGTCGTGTGCAGGTCACTGTTTTTTCCTGGCACAGCTTCTGAAGACGCACGGCAAAGATCATGTCGACTATACTACGGCTTTCTCTGATGCCACACTGACTCTCTGGCAGATTCCCGTCTCTCCTGAGCTGAGTGAGGCGGTTAAGGAGGACTCTTCCTCGGTGGTTATCACAGGACTGCCTGTTTCCTTTTCTCTTGAGTATATTCACAGAATGATGATGGTGATGGTGGTGGTGGTGGTGGGTGGTGTTGGTGGTTGTGACGGAGGTTATAAAAACAATTTGTGAAACAATCTGTTGTGAGAAGAAAATCTGATCCTTTAAAAATATTTTGTTTTATCACAACAACAAACCATATTTCCTTGCAAAATATTGTTATTAATGTTGTGTTATAATACAATCTTGAGTAACTCGATCATACACCAAAGTTTGAGATCGTAGCAGAAATAAAATCAGTACATGTACCACACGTTAAATAGAACGAGATGTGGTGTTCATGGCTGGAATTCCTTTTATCATCAATCTGTCAACAAGTGTGTTTAGACAACAAATGGTGTTATTGCAACAAGAAAAAATGGTGATCCTAATTTAATTCGAGTTTAGTGGAACTTAAATAAAAAGAACAAATTATATGAAACTATAGTTCAGAAAACAAGGCGAATATATAAATAATTCTAAATATCGTGAGATATAAACTCTACATTTTCTGTTGAATAATTTTATCTCAATTACACTATGACGATAAAATAGCCAGAGAATTGTTTGGAAGAACGATTAGTGATATTCGCAGCCGGTACTTTTTTCAAGCACAACGCGTTTATTTTAGATCTACCGATGAAAAGGATAGTCCGAATATCAATGACGCCAGAGGTCTGTCCCACAACTGGCGCGAAAAGAATTCAGTCCGTCAGTGACGCACACTACGTCTTTTTTCAGTCTTTGATAGCACCCGGGTTTATGAGAATAACATGGAACTGGAGAATGTGTCACAATAGGTAGCGTTCAGATCAACAACTATTCCCTACCCTTTAAAACGGGTCGTCTTGACTGTATGCTTGCCATGACGGAAAAAGAATTGTCGTCGACGTTCCTTTTAATTACATCTTTCAGTGTGAAATGATGAAAGAGAAACGCCATGCACTGCATCGACAAGAAAGCGAGTGCAGTCCGAATTCCTTCGTAGTATATCCATAGTAACATCTGTAATGTTTACACTAAGAAAACTAGGTGCAAAATAGCTTTAATGTGTGTGCACTTATCAACGAGCAGGGTGTCGGTCGACTAGGATGTCCCATTGAACCAGGTGCTGCAGTTTAGCCTATAAGGTAGTGCTGAAGCAGTCGCTGCTCGAGTGATTGAAGTAAACGAAATATCTGTAATAAAGTATACAGACATTTTGTTTTTCGCAAGATTAACCGAACGTTTTAGTAAAAAGTATCAAAGAAAAAATATAATTTCGTCGGGTGAAACTTTAATGGTTATGCATTAATTATTAGATTGCATTAAATTTAGTAAACGTTTGTTTTTATATTTCAAATAGAAGAACAAAAGAGTGAAACATAAAGACTTTTAACACGATCTTTTGTAAATGTGTATTAGAATGATTTTTCTGAAATAATCAGTACAGTACGGGAAGAATAATAAATGACTTTAGGTTGCAAAATAAAAACACCCAAAGACGTAATCGTTCTCATTTATCCAAACTAATTAACCTTGAAAGCGCAGTTACATTACGCAAATATTCACGAAACAAGCATTTAGTTAAATATTGCTACGATGCACAGTTGTTGAGATAAAGCGCTTATTTTCTTGCTTGTTTGACAATGGATTCATAATCTAATATGGTTTATTCAACATTTAACTGCAAATGTTAGACTGAAAGGTCGATATGTTTTATTATAACAGAATATTACTAGAGTTACAATATACGAGTTCGATTTCGGCCAATACTAACCAAAACTTTTCCAAACTCCACTAATTATCGAAATAAAATCTGCGATAGAAATTAATATTGTAAAGTGATCGGAACTATGGTTTCAAATAGAAAGTCTATCTCTTCAGAAATTACTGTAAAATTAATAACACTAAATGACAGAAAGATTCCTTTGAAATGATTATTGTAAAATTGACTTACTTGTCTAGGTTCTCCATTGGCTGTCATCCCCAAATAAAATACAGTTCCCAACATTACAAACAACAATCGCGGGGCCATATTGTTAGCGATTCTTTTAACTGCCTCTGTCTTCAGGTTACTTCAGTTTCAAATAATTCTTTAAAAGTTTTCAAAGCATTAAACAAATATCATAAGAGTAGACAGCTTGGTAACCAGTCAAACATTTAAAGAAAAGAAATGGTA
>NC_068985.1:108371983-108381407 GCF_001194135.2 Octopus bimaculoides
ACACACACACACACACACACACACACACACACACACACACACACACACACACACATGCGTCCACGCGCACGCACACATGTATATACAAGCACACTCACATAAATTTAGAATAACGCTGTTATTCTAAAATGTATTTCTATACGAGGTAGTATCAAAAAGTTACAAGAATATTTATGTAGCTTGCCAACAGACGGCAACACACGGTTCCGTGCTCAGTAAGAGCTAAAGGTGAGCTTCACAAGGCAGTGTGTATCGAGTGACATCGCTGTATATACTTCACAAGTTGTGAAATTAACGTTTATATGATCACGCGTATGCTGTAGTCTGCAATTTTGTCATGGACAGAAACAAAGACCCAACGTGAAATTATGCATTAACCTTGAGAAGCCTGCTACAAAGACATTGAATATGCTTCGGCAAGTTTATGGCGACGAGGCAATGAGTCGTACGTAATGTTTCGAGTCGTACGGGCGCTTCAAAAGCGGAGGAACCTCCTTGGAAAAAGATGATCGTTCTGGAAGACCTGCCACGCGCCTCACCTCCGGACATGTGGAGAAAAATTCATCGGCTTGTGCATGAGAATCGCTGGAGAACAATCAATGGCATTTCTGATGTTGTTGGTCTGTCGTATGGACCCGTATAGGTATGTTGTATGGGTCCCAACGTCTGAGTTGAATATGCGATGTGTCTCTGCCAAGTTCGTACCCCGCTTACTGACCACTAAGTAGAAAGAACTGGGCGTTGAAGAATATCAAAATCTTTGCCAGCGTGCCGCTGATGACCTATCCTTCATGTCATGGCTCATCCCCGGCGACTTGAGCAGGGTGTATGGGTACGACTCTGAGACAAAACAACAATCATCACAATGAAAGAGGCCTTCATCTCCACGGCCGAAGAAGCAAGACAGAGCTGTAGCTGTCACGAACATGCTCATCCTTTTTTTCTTCATCCACTATATTTTGCATCGAAAATTCGTCCCTCAGAACCAGACCGTCAATCGGAAGTTCTATTAAGACGTTTCGAAGCGTCTGAGGGAGGACAGTCGGCGAAAACAACCGGATCTGTGAAGCGCGAAGAATTGGATTCTTCACGAAGACAATGCAATCTGCCATCAATCTCTCCTCACTCGTAAGTTTCTCGTTAAAAACAACGTGTTATTTCTTCCGCACCGGCCCTATTTGCCAGATTTAGCACCAGCGGACTTCCATCTCTTCTCTAAGATGAAAATGCAGCTCAAAATCGCCGTTTTAACACTGTTGTCGAGATTCAGAGCGAAACGTAGAAGGTTCTCGACTCGCGTATGGAAAACGAATTCCAGGCTGGATTCCAAAATTGGCAAGAATGCTGGACTGGGGTATTCCTGCGCAAGGTGACTATTTCGAAGAAGATGATATTAATACTTAGGTAAATAAGTATATATATATATATATATATATATATAAGGACAGAAATAAGATGAAAAACAGATTTATCTTACGAGACTAAAAAATATATTCAAATCGTCATGGCAAAAGTATTATACAACATTATACAAAATAAGATTCTTTTCCTCTAATAAAATGATCGGTCTCACTGAAGCTTTTCAAATTTTGAGTGTTAGTTGCAATTCGAAATGAGAACTTTTGTTTGTTGGGGTTGGTATAATTGGTAACCAAGGTATTTTCCAGTAAAAGAGAAATAAATTTGTAATTTTCAATATGAGTTTATATTCAGTTCTAGATGTGAGATATGCAGGGATATTGTATCTGCAATATCCCTGCATATCTCACGTCTGTTTTCCTTCCTCCATTTCACTCTCTATTTCATATGTTCTCTAGAATAACTATTGCTTAACCATTTTCTCGCACCGTCTCCGATGAAGGGATGTATAAAATATCCCGGAAACAGCTGTAAGACCCTTTCTTTATAAATGTTCTGAAATCTTTCACAGACTTTGATTTTTATCTCATTCTGTTAATATATATGTATATATATAATGTTACAACGTTAGAGGGAGTAACGTATTTGTGCAGTGACGAAATAAATCCCTCATGACAAAATATAATCATATCCTGAACCAAAATCTAAACAAGCCATATATTTCAAGTATATATTATACATTTTTTTTTCAAAGTTACTGGTTTTAATACAATTAGTTATTTTCCTTATAATAAATTGTTTCACTTTCATATCAGTATGTTTTTAAATAAATTTACGAAACTAATGATTTTGGTTACGAAACTAATGATTTTAAATTTACGAAACTAATGAATTTGCTTAACAACCATATTTAATGTCCGCTTGTTGATGAATACCTTATGATATCAGTATAGTACTGCTTTCTCTTTCATAAAGGTAATATTTAATTTCTCCTTAAGTTGGTAAGCTGGCAGCCTTTATGTTCTGAGTTTAAATTCCTCCCAGGTTGACTGCGCCTTTTATCCTTTCGGGGTCCGTAAAATACCAGTTGCTATTAGAGTGCGTCGAGCCGTCTGCAAAGCTAAGTGCTTTATAGATGCGAAACCATTGGTCACTCTATGACCTGCCATATACTTAACTCACTCTAAATACATTAGGGCTATAACGTTTAGAGTGTGCTTTATGCTTCTTCGGATATATGATCTACTAAAGATATATAATAATAATTATACTACTACTACTACTACTACTACTACTACTACTAATAATAATAATAACAATAACATATTGTAATTGGTTAGAGTTCAGCATTAGATGTTCCAAATGCAATTGAACGATTAACCACATTATGTTGCAGAAACATTAGTTCTCTGAGCATGTGATAAATTGTTTGCCGATGATCCGTTATGGTTAAGCATTCATTTTGTCGTAGCGTAGATATTTACGTCACCACTTTTATAACGTGGTTATTATATGTGTGTCACCTTAGTGTCGTGCACTAATAGCAGTGTGATATATAATACCACGGAACGGGTAGCTACCAACTGTCTCTACTTGATATTTTCCCAAATACTCTGTCAACAACTGTATCCAATCCCAAATAACTCACAACGAACTATAACAGCTTCTCAACTATTTTCTGCGACTTCACGAACTTACAAATGACACCTTTCGACTTCCTGCGATTACCCGATCTTGCTCTCAATCAAACACGCTGCTACTTATAGCGCAAGTTTTGAAGAGTGCAGTTCGATTTTAACAGTTATTTTTTCAAAGCTAGAATGGAAATGACAAGGAAGCATATTCGCTATATTTTGCTTTCATGATTTCAATAAAGGCAACAACGTAACGAAAAATACCATGAATATCAATTCAGTATATGGGGATTAGACAATAAGCGTAAGCTAGTGTCAACGGTGTTTCCCAGTGCATTAATGAGTAAAGTGTTAGGAAAAATGCCGAAGTGGAAGGGCCCAGGACCAGATTGAGTTCAAGGGTACTGGTTAAAGAAATTCAGTAGTTTTCATGGGAGGCTGAGAGAACAACTTCAAGGTTGCCTTAAAGGAAGAATAATACCAGATTGGATGACTAGCGGGAGGACAAAACTCATCATGAAAGATAAGAGCAAGTGTAATACAGCTAGCAACTATAGACCAATTATTTGCTTACCATTAGTGTGGAAGCTGTTAACAGGAATGTTTTCAGAAAGCATTTACGAGCACCTTGACAACTAGAATTTACTGCCAGAAGAACAGAAAGTTTGCAGGAAGAAGGAAGATTAGAGAAGCGTATGATCTACTACACATAGACCAAGCTGTTCTAAATGAAGTAAAAGAAAGAAAAATCTAACAATAGCATGGGATAGATTATAGGAAAGCTTATGACATGATCCCAGACTCATGGATAAGTGAATCTTTGAGTATATTCAGTATAGCAGACAACATAAGAGAGTTAATTAGCTGTAGCATGAAAGAATGGAAAATAGATCTCAGTTTAAGAGAGACAGAAGTTCCCGAAGAAACTCTGATTGTAACAGCGGAAATGAAGCTGAATCATTAAGGGAAAGAAAGCCTTTCGCTCCTCAGTGGTTCAGTAAAGATGCATTTTCTAGGGGGACTCGTTATCCCCTTTAATATTTGTCTTATGTTTTATCCCCCTCAGTATTAAGGAAAGCAAAGGCAGGGTATCAGTTCAGAAATAGTAAAGGAAAAATTAACCATTTGCTCTACATGGATGATCTGAAGCTTTTTAGTAAGAACGAAAAAGAAGATTCCTTAATACAGACTGTAAGACTCTTCAGCAAAGATATAGGCATGGAATTTGGCATAGATAAGTGAGAATAGGACAGTTAGTCAACAGTGAAGGTATCCAATTACCAGATGGTCAGGCATCAAAATCATTGAAAGGAGGAGAGTATCTAGGAGTATTACAATTTGACAGGGTACTAACCACAGAAATGAAAACGAACATTTAGAAAGAGTACATCAGAAGGGTGAGGAAGCTAATGATGTCAAAGCTAAATGTTCCGAATTTAGTGAAGGCTGTAAATACTTGGGTAGTATCATAATTTAGATACCGAACAGCTTTTCTAAATTAGACAAAAACTTGCAAAGCTAGACAGGCGAACTAGGAAGGAATTCAATACGAACGGAGAATTCTACCCTAGGGCTGGAGTAGCAAGATTATACCTACCTAGAAAGGAAGGCAGAAGTAGGTTAATATCAGTAGAAGACTGCGTGGAGTTAGCTAGTGTAGATATAGTCTTTTATGTAGGTAATAATGAAGAAAGGTTTTTAAAAGCTGCTAGAGTCACAGCAAAACAGGGAATCCAAAAACCCAAATGATGTTAAAAACCAGAAAAAAGAACAAAATATCTGACTGGCAGAAGAAGGTGTTGCATAGCAGATTCCCAAAGATAGTTGCATCAAATAGTAATAGTGAGACATGGTTATGGTTGCAGAAAGGAAAGCTGAAGGAGACAGAAAGTTTGTTAGAAGCTGCACAAGATCAAGCATTAAGGACTAATTGGATAAAAGTCAAGATGGGCAAAAACTAAGTAGATTGAAATGTAGATAATCTAAATCAAGAAGAAAGCTTTACTCACATGGTAAGTGAATGTAGCATGCTGGCACAGAAAGAATACAAGAAAAGACGTGACAATCTAGGGAAAGTAACCCACTGGGAGCTATGTAGAAAGCTAGGATTTGACCATACTGATAAATGGTATGAATATGAACCTAGCTAAGTACTAGAAAGTATGAAATAAAAGATGTTGCGCGACTTCAAAATTCAGACTGACAGAGTAACAGAAGCTAGAAGGCCTGATTTGGTAGTAGTAGATAAAGAGGATAGAAAGGGCCAGATAATTGACTTTACAGTCCCAAATGATGAAAACATTAATATGAGAAGTATAGAAACATATCAAAGTGCCAGGACCCAGCCATTGAATTACAGAGACTATGGAAAGTGTAGGTAAAATGTATCTCAATAGTTATAGGTGCATTTGGAACTGTCCTTAAAGACCTGAACAGATGGATAGAGGAAATAGTCATAATACCCAGTTAAGTACAGCTCCAGAAAACAGTGTTATTAGGGACAGCTAGGATAGTTAGGGTGGTTCTTGGCAGCTAAGGTTACTTGTAGCCCGATGTAGGATTTTTTTCTTTCCCAACAGTCTAATCTGTTGAATGTGTGTGAAAATACTACTACTACTACTACTACTACTACTACTACGAATAATAATAAGAAAACCCAGTGTTTATTGCATTGAAAGAACTCTGGGGTGGTTTTAATGAAAGAATGGTGTTGGTTGTAGCGACACACATCTGCCTGTCTGGTAATGACATAGCTAAGTTGTGTCTAATACATCTAAGATCATATTGTAATATGATCTTAGATATATTTGTCATGACACCAAATCGCTGGTGGTTTTAATAACCTATTTAGTCGTAGTTCAATGACAGTTAGCAGTCCTTGTATTGAAATTGCCTAGTTGTTGTTGTAACTTCAAAAACTGTTCAAAATGCATGTTGATGTGTACTTTTATAAGTTTGGGTTCATACTCAGAGAGAGAGAGAGAGAGAGAGGGAGAGAAAAAGAGAGAGAGAGAGAGAGGAGAAGGAGAGGGAGGGAGAGTGCGAGAGAGAGAGAGGAGAAGGAGAGGGAGGGAGAGTGCGAGAGAGAGAGGAGAAGGAGAGGGAGGGAGAGTGTGAGAGAGAGTTGGAGATATGGTTTATTACTTTTGGACCTAGCTTGAAATCGTGCACTGTATACAAGAAAGGTGATCCGTCAGAATCTGTTGTAAAATTTAGCGTTAGTGACCGTAAATATTGAGGGAGGTTAGCTTGAATTGGGCAACAAACTAGTGTTCTGCTGTTTATATGATAATGTGGTCGATAAACTGGAAGAATGTTATTTATAAAGCTATTTTCGATGGAGAGATATTACATGCAGGAGTATCTAATAGGATGATATGAATCTTTAAAAAATGTGAAGGTTCAGCTGGTTGCAGTTCGAGAGATGAGAAGACTTACAATGATATCTCCTGATTATTTGATGTCCTGAGGTAAAACGAAGCACATCTATGGTCAGTATAGTTGGAATAGAAATGAGAGAAATTCGGAGTAATTAATTCAATGTATCTGAAGATCCAGAAGGAAGAGCACGTTATGCGTAAGATCGATTTGCTATAGGTTTTCTTGATTAGATATTCAGATAGGCGTAGGTGTGGCTGTGTGGTAAGTAGCTTGCTTACCAACCACATGGTTTCTGGTTCAGTCCCACTGCGTGGCACCTTGGGCAAGTGTCTCCTACTATAGCCTCGGACCGACCAAAGCCTTGTGAGTGGATTTGGTAGACGGAAACTGAAAGAATCCCGTCGTATATATATATGCGCGTGTGTGTATGTGTGTGTATATGTTTGTGTGTCTGTTTGTCCCCCCAACATCGCTTGACAACCGATGCTGGTGTGTTTACGTCCCCGTAACTTAGCGGTTCGGCAAAAGAGACCGATAGAATAAGTATTAGGCTTCCAAAGAATAAGTCCTGGGGTCGATTTGCTCTGAAACAAGTAAAAGAGTAAAGATTATACTCCCAAGAAATTGGCCACTGCAGTAAGACACAAACATTTTAGAACTTAATGTGTTAATAGGTTGGTAAGGTTGGCACGTATACAGGTTGGCGATAAGTCTAACATTTTTGTCTCTGTCGTGTGAGAAGGAAAATTATCACACGAAGTGGCGTTCCATTTGTATGACTTTTAATAAAACGAAGATATAAGCTGAAAGCAGAATGAGAAGTAATTGAACAATCGTTGATGAATGAAAGCGTTCAGTATGGAGAAGAGAAGCCGGATGTATATATTATGAGAAGGAAACTTATGGACTGCATTGAAAGTGAATAAACTCCTACATTTGGACAAACATTCAAAAGTAGGGATTAGGATAATGGATATAGAGTGAGATAAATCGATCTCAGAAAACTGTAAATACGAAATACGTCTGATCTTAATCACAGTAGAAGCTGATGGGAGAATCGATGAAGTATCAATGTCAATGAATGTTTTTTATGTCAGTCGTATAACGGTTTGCTAGTATATTAGCCTATGTTATATTGGTGCAACAGAAAAATACAATATTTGTGATGTAAGTGGTGACAAAGCTATTTCAGCTTTGTCGTGACAGAAAGAGATTATATACCGGAAGTTTATTGCTGTCAGTTTGGTTGAAAACATATTACATTAATTAAAAAACAACTCTAAATCGTGACAATTCAGCAGACGAGCACCTGTTCAACAAATCAGATACCTTCTCACAAATTACACTCTACTAACCTGAAAAAAGAACATATTCAATAATATATTCATAGAGGTACGATATTTAAAGACAAGCTGGGATGATGAAGAATACCTTTGATAATAAAGGGCCCAATGAGTGATAACAACAACGAAGCAACAATAATAATTTCAAAATACATTTATTAGCTGGAAAACGTGAGTGACTAGTACATATTTTTCTGCTTCAAATTTGATTAGGAACAAACATTTGTTGAAAAATGTACACCGTCCTCCAAATCCGTGTAGCAATTTCCGTGTAACAAAATATGCTGCTTTTTAGATATGTACTCACAATATTTAAGTACAGTAGTTCTATAATGATTTTATTAATCATTGGAGGTAATATATCCATGTGAAACAATTTAATGTAATCTCTAAATATGTAACCAATAGTAGATAATATATATATATATATATATATATATATATATATATACATGTTATCAAATTCAGATATATTTCTATATAAAACAATTTTAATAAGGTAGATTGTTATTTCGCATTAAATCAGTATCAAACTCGTTCTTGCCTCTCACATTGTAAAACAGGGGGATAAACTTCCACTTGATGTCTTGTAATTTACTTTATTAAAAGTAGCTTCTTTGTGAGACAATACCATCTGGTTCGGTGCTTTTTCAATACATTGGAAGACCTTTGTATAGTCACCTAAAATAGAAACGCATTAACAAATGATTAATGCATATTCATCAGACAGTGGATCTTCGTAAACGTTTTTTTTTAGATGAATTTAAGACAGAAAACAGACTAGTTGTTTATATATAAATGTTTAAATAAATGTATTAATAAATATATAAATAAAACGTATAAATAAAACGTATATATAAAAAATACCAAATACCCATTTCCTGTGCGAGGAGGTGCTAAAAAGTTTCTGGTTTGGGGTAAGAGAAATACGGGGAAGTTAATTATGACTTTAATTAACATATTCCCCTCTCAAATTCATACACTTATTGCAGCGGCCCTTTAGTTTTCCTAAGCACTGTAAAAGAACTCGGAAGTTTAGGCCTCCAAAAATAACTTTTGCGATACCCTTAAAGCTAGGAACTTTTCAGGAAGCCCCTCGAATATTATTCAAAATTTGGTTACTTTGGTTTTAAATAAAAATATGTTTTATTCATTTGCTAAAAATATTTTGTAAAAATGGCTATAATTTCAAATGGAATTCGGTCTACAAGAATAATTATACAGGAGTTTATTGGATGAATAGTAGAAGTCGCAAATAGTCAGTAAATGAATATTCCATGGACAACAAAAAAGTAGTTGTGTGTTGCTCCGCACAACTGACGTTTCATATACCGATTGAATTAATATAATATTGGGTAGCTTACATTTCGACTTATTTGCCATGAAACCACCTCAATCCTAGAATGATGCTATTTTCAAGTTAAAGGAAAGATGGAGACGCATTGTGCAACAAAATGGTTCATATTTGGTTGATTAAAAATGTAATGGCAAGTATTTATTAACCTTTTTCTTTCCTTTAAAAATTGGCAGGAACTTTCCGAACAACCCAATACTTTAAAATATTGTATTAACAGTGTAAAACTGTTAACACATATCTAGAAACTTTTAGTCATTAATCAAGCATACATTTATTTCTCTTCTGTTTACATGCTAATAAAATCTATTCTAATACAGCCAAAAAATTTCATTTAGTAAAAAATCTATTAC
>NC_068985.1:108382251-108387063 GCF_001194135.2 Octopus bimaculoides
ACACACACACACACACACACACACACACACACACACACACACACACACACACACACACAAGCTCTCTCTCTCTCTCTCTCTCTCTCACACATACTCACACACTATTCTCTTATTCTCTGTTAGGTGAATGCTTTATAGATTAATCCTGGTTCGGTTTTAAAGGATTAGATCACCAGCTGGGTAAGAGTTAATCCAACAAATGACATATCTATTTTAGTTTCTTTAGCCAGGGAGAGAAGCGCGAGAATATCATTAAGTGTTATTAAGTTCGAATAGATGTCTCATGTGAAACAGAAATAGATACTGAGAGAACAGCACTATCTCGAAAATATGTAAATAATGGAACGCACATAATAATGAAAATATTGCTTACAAATATATCAGACCGTATGCTGTTATATAGTTTGAAATATGTGACGCTATATAATTTAATCTGGATAAACGGTATCAGATATTTTAATATCTGTCAAAGAGCGCACACACGCACACACGCACACACACACACACACACACACACACACACACACACACACACACACACACACACAGTCTGTGTGTCTTTGTGTTGTGTTTGTCTCCTACCACCGCTTGACGTTCGGTGCTGGTATATTTATGTCTCTGTAAAAAGCAGTTCGAGAAAATCGATCAATAGAATAAGTACGAGACTTTACAGAAAAATGTAAGTACTAGAGGCAATTCGTTCGTCTAACTTCTTCAAAGGGTTATTCTAGCATGGCTGTAGTGTAATGACTAAAATAAGCAAAAAGCAAAAGGTAAGGTGAACATAGAAGCTATTATCTTTAAAAATTAAATGATTCAGAACAACAAAGAAACCCGAGTAAATGTTTCGAAAAAAATGAAGGACATATTTCATACTGTTGTGGGAAAAAAACATTATTAGCAAATCATATCTAGATAAATGTAAAACAATATTGAATCACTTACTTGCATATTTATCATTCAAAAACATGATTCTTGTTTGGTTTCTGCAGAGACTATTATCAGTGAAACACAAGTCTAACTTACAATTTAATGGTTTTAAGGCAATGGCTAGAAAGACAAGGTAAAACAAACAAAAATAATCTTCAAACAAATCACGTGCAAATGTAAACCTGTTTATGTATTTTTACTAAGTAAATCACAGTCATATACATGTTTAGGTATGCATAATTCTTGCTGAAATACTAAAAACAAAAGAATCCGTTCATTTATATTACTCAAACAAAAGTATTTTCTCGATTTGTTTCATATTTGATTAATCGATTGCAAATTTCTACAAAAATCTTATATACAGTATATTCAGCTTCCTAATAACTAAATACTTTGATGTTAATATATAAATTTTCACAAATAAATTATATGTTTGTTATAAATTAATAATAATTAACCATCTTGGTCGTACTATATACCTATGTAATGTATTTGGCAACAAATCTTTGGTATGGAACAAAGACGTTAATATTTATATAAGAAATACGTATATCAGTCTTGTGAAAGAGCAATAATAATAAAATAATCAACGAAATTAATTAAGCTCATTAGATAATATGGCTAAAGAAAAGAGGCCTACTCTGTGTAACTGGTATCGAATGAACGGAGAATGATTATTGGAGTGCACGTAAAAGGCAACACAACCTTTTTTGTTTACATTTCCTTTTGACAAAATGTTCTTGAAGAAAATAGTGCAGATGCTATTGAGCAATATTGTCATCATTCCATACAAATCACATAGAAAATTCATCTCATTAATATGTCAATATTAATGATAAAGGAACGTGAAGAACAATTTTGAATTTTACATCTAAGAACCAATGTTGCTGATACAGTTTTAATATTTAGCTCTTAGAAATCATTCATTGCCAATGAGTCAAATATATTGGTTGAAGTATCACGATTAAGAATGAAACATATATCTAAAAGCTAAACGTATAATATTGAGAAAAATATAATTAAAAATGTAACATGTTTTCTTACCAGGAGCATGAGGAAAAATTGGCAGCGGTTTTCCTGTGGTTGTAGGTTTTCCTGTGGTTGCAGGTTTTCCGAGAGCCGGAAGAACTGCGGTTAAATTCCGCGGTAGGATTGTGGATGATAAAATAATAATTATGCAAAGCAATATTATAAAAATAAAAATAATCTGAATTTTGAAATATATTGAAAGGAATAAAAGTAATTTTTAAATTATATTAGGTCGTCAAGTATGAAATTTGTAGTAAGGTATATGGTAAACTTTGATAGCTGCTCATTTTGCGCCATTATTATATTTTGACAGTCTTTATTTTTTGTTAGAAAGCTGATACATCTATTTCTTTAGTCTAACTTATTTTGCGCTTTATAAAGTATTTATAAATCGTTTTTTGCTGTTTTTGTTTAGAGATGGATATGTCTGAAATTCGTACAGTTTTAAAATATGAGTTCTTTCTTGGATATACAGTATCACAGACAGCTCGGAATATTAATGGTGTATTTCATTCAAATGTTATTACACAGCAGACAGTATCAAACTGGTTTGCAAAATTTCATTCTGGTAACTTTGACCTCACAAATGAGCAACGCTGTCGACCAGAAACAAAGGTAGATAAAGACGAACTGAAAGCCACCGTCGAGTAAGATCCATCTTAAAGAGCTCGTGATTTATCGTTGTTGTTTGGTGTTAGCAAGCAAACAATACTGACTCACCTAGTTCAAATCGGCAAAGTGAAAAAGTTGGATAAATGGGTTTCACATGAACTCAATGAAAATAAGAAACATATCAAATTTTGGAAGCCTGCATTATGCTACTTTCTCGTCACAAAAAGGAATCATTTTCGAAGCGAATTGTAACATGTGATGAGAAATGGACCCAGTACAACAAGCGTAAACGTTCAGCACAATGGTTGGGCAAAGACGAGCCACCAAAACACAATCCAAAAAGCAAAATTCATCAAAAGAAGCTGATGGTGTGTGTTTGGTGGTCTGGTGCAGGTTTGATCCTTTATGATTTCATTACTTGGCTCATCAATTCCGGCCGAAGTATACTGTAACCAACTAGACTAAATGATGCAGAAACTTACAAAAAAAAAAAACAAACCCAGCCTAGATTAGTCAACAGATTCACTCCTATTTTATTGCAAGACAACGCCAGACCACACTTCGCAAAAATGACATTGGCGAAACTACAAGAGTTGGAGTTGGAGGTTCTCCATCATCCACCATTCTCACCTAATCTTGCCCCCACTCACTACCACTTCTTCAAGATAACTTTTGATAGGAAAAAAAAATTAATTCCGACGATGCTGTAAAACAGGCCTTCCAAGAATTTATTGACTCTAGATTGCCAGACTTTTACAGTTCTGGGCTGGACAAGCTACCGCGGAAATGGCAAAATGTATTGACAATATGGGTGCATACTTTGATGAATAAAACTATTCCTTGTATCTATAAAACTTTTTTTTACTTTTCTACAAATTTCATACTTGACGACCTAGTAACTAGTTATAGTGAATAAGAAAAACCGACAAGCTATTGCAAATTAAGAAGCTAAAATAGATGAATAATTAGTAATTTCTGTTTATCTCTCTATATTATCTCAGAATATTGTTCCTCTTAAAATTCACATAATTTTTCATTTTTTTTGCTTGACACAAATGATTATGCGTGAGCTTCTTGAGTTCAATAATTTTTACATTCTGGTTATTAATATTTTCATCAAAAATTTTACTTCGATATTTTATCTCCATAGATTTATCTAAAAATACAAAAATTTTCACTACAAATACTATCTGATTGAAAGCTCAAAATACCAGATGAGATCATCTCTTAAGAATATAAAGTTATTAATCATCCTCCGAGTAGCTTTCACTAAAACGTAGGTATTTATGTTTCCAATGTTAATAAGCGCTTAAAATTTAGGCACAATGCCAACTACATTAGTCAATGATTACATGGTAAAGTTAACTTCGGTGGGACTTGAACTCAGAATGTAAAGGCTGGACGTAAATACCGCTAAGCACTTTTCTGAAGTTTTGATGATTCTACCAGTCAACCGCCTTTATGATATTGGTTTCAAATTTTTGGCAAAAGGGAAACAACTTCGGGGAGGGGTAAGTCAATTACATTGACCCCAGTACTCAAGTGGTACTTAATTTATCGACCCCGAAAGGATGAAAGGCAAAATTGGCCTCGAAGGAATCCGCTTTTACAATATCAACAACTAAAAACTATAGCAACAAACAAACTGTGGCTACTGCTTCTGCTGCTGCTGCTACTACTACTACTACTACTACTACTACTACTACTAACAACAACAACAATAACAACAACAACAAAAACAATAATAATAATAATAATAATAATAATAAACCCATGCTAAAACTGCTGCCTTAGATATTCCCAATTAGTTAATTGTGGTTGATTTCTACATTAAAATGAATGTTACGAATATTACAATAATGCAATTGAAAAAGCTAACTTGCAGCAGAATTCAGAGTCAGCAGTTATTGTAATGATCACAAATAGGAAAGTACTTCTCTCTTGAAAAAAATCAAACAATGTTTCTAGCATTGTGTGTAAATGACGTTAAAATTAAGATTGTTCGAAGTTTGTTTACATATTTTTCATGATATTTTTACAGAGGTATATATAAAATAATTCTACTTACCGCGCATGCCGTGATTACCTAAAAAACAACAAAAAATATACAATAATTGAATAAAAGTATTCAGTATAAGAAAGTGGTATTATATATATATATGAATATATAAGACACACACACACACACACACACACACACACACACACACACACACACACACACACACACACACACACACA
>NC_068985.1:108387451-108388063 GCF_001194135.2 Octopus bimaculoides
ATATATATATATATATATATATATATATATATATATACTCAAGACATTTGATAAAAAAAGTGTGCTTTTAAAAAACAGGATTTGACAGTTTAAACATACGAGAACGTAATTAGTTAATTGTGGTTGATTTCTCCATTAAAATGGATGTTACGAATATTACAATAATGCAATTGAAAAAGCTAACTTGCAGCAGAAAATTAGAGACAGCAGTTATTGTAATGATCACAAATAGGAAAGTACTTCTCTCTTGAAAAAAATCAAACAATGTTTCTAGCATTGTGTGTAATTGACGTTAAAATTAAGATTATTCAAAGTTTGTTTACATATTTTTCATGCTATTTTTACAGAGGTATATATAAAATATTTGTACCTACCACGCATGACGTGATGACCTAAAAACAACAAAAAATATACATTAATTAATGAATGTATTCAGCATAAAAAATGGTATCATATATATATATATATATATATATATGAATATATTGGACACACACATATACACACACATACACACATACACACAAATATACATACGTACATAAACACATACGCACGCACACACACACACACACAGACACACACACACACACGTATATATATATATATATA
>NC_068985.1:108388073-108389303 GCF_001194135.2 Octopus bimaculoides
TATATATATATATATATATATATATATATATATATATACACATACATTGATGCATACACATATATATGTTACACACACACATGCACAGATACATGTATAAACATATAGGCATACATACATACACACAGGCGCGTACACACAGGCGCATACACACACACACACACACGCACGCACGCACATCAACACACAACAGGAGGACGTGCTCAAAGAATGCATTTGTTTGACGCTCAATAAAAAGAATTTTTGACGTTTTGACCATAGCGCTTCACCGGAAATGTGGAATGGAAGGTTTCAAAGAAGAAAAATGTAATGTTTTTTTTTATGATGATTAATTCGTCGATAACAAAAGATGTGCATGAAGAAATGTACATCGCTGTTTTAACATATTAGGACGTGCGTAGTGAATTCTGGTTGACCAGTGAATCAATTGGAGTCTTGCAGGACTCCAGTATACGGAGAGAAAGGCAAGAAAATTATTGACCTCTGATAACAACTAACCCTATCCCTAACCCTAACCCTAACCTGCATTTTAACTACTGTTTGATAAGTGCCAATGCACAAAACTATTAGCCCTATCACTTGTAACCTTTGCTCAGTATGTACATATATAATATATATATATATATATATATATATATATAACATACACAAGACGTTTGATAAAAAGTGTCCTTTTAGAAACAGGATTTGATAGTTTAAACATATGAGAGTTAAATTAATTAATTGTGGTTGATTTCTATATTAAAATGGATGTTACGAATATTACAATAATGCAATTGAAAAAGCTAACTTGCAGCAGAATTCAGAGTCAGCAGTTATTGTAATGATCACAAATAGGAAAGCACTTTTCTCTTGAAAAAAAATGTAACAATGTCTCTAGCATTGTCTATAATTGACGTTAAAATTAAGATTGTTCAAAGTTTGTTTATATATTTTTCATGCTATTTTTACAGAGGTATATATAAAATATTTGTACCTACCACGCATGACGTGATGATCTAAAAGCAACAAAAAATATACATTAATTGAATAAAAGTATTCAGCATAAGAAAGAGGTATCATATATATATATAAATGAATATATTGGACACACACATATACACACATATACACACATACACGCTCATACACAAATATACATACGTACATAAACACATACGCACGCACGCACGCACACACACACACACACACACAAACACACACACACACACACAAACACACACACACACA
>NC_068985.1:108389313-108394382 GCF_001194135.2 Octopus bimaculoides
ACACACACACACACACACACACACACACACACACACACATATATATATATATATATACATACACATACATTGATGCATACACATATATATATATTACACACACATGCACAAATACATGTATAAACATATAGCCATACATACACACACACAGGCGCACACACACAGGCGCACACAAACAGGCGCACACACATACATACACACACACACACACGCACATCAACACACAACAGGAGGACGTGCTCAAGGAATGTATTTGTTTCACGCTCAGTAAAAAGAATTTTTGACGCTTTGACCATAGCGCTTCACCGGAAAGGTGGAATGGAAGGTTTCAAAGGAGAAAAATGTAAAGTTTTTTTTTATGATGATTAATTCGTCGATAGCAAAAGTTGTGCATTAAGAAATGTAAATCGCTGTTTTAACAAAATAGGACGTGCTTAGTCAATTCTGACACTTGAGCGAAGGCATGTTACGATACAGGTAGAGAAATTTGTAAAGAAAACACGAAACCGGTCATTTCTCCAAATACAATGTTTCTATACCCAAAATTTTATAACATTTTTCTGACATAACGATGTAAATATATACTTTATCCATGTAACACAAGCTTTCTGTAGTATTTTCACTCTTGTTTATCTTATATATATATATATATATATATATATATATATATATATATAAACTAAGAAGCTATTAAAATATATTTCTTTCGTTCATTTCTGAAAGGAAAGAAGTTAACATTTTTTAATTATAATTAATACGTCTAGAGACTAAAAGATGGAATTGTATCATCAGTATAAAATCATAAAAAGCATTCTAAATGCTCTGAAATCATCAGAACACCTGAATTCATCCAGCAAGTCCAACAGATCATTGATTACAATCCCAGAAATTCCATGGGGTCAATTGCAAAAGATCTCCATGTGTCAGCAGGAACAGTCAGAAACGTTTTCCACGAAGAATTCAGATATGTCTTATATGATGGGAGAATGTCAATTTGTCAGAAATAGCAAAAGAAAGTCGCTATATCAGATCTAAAAGCCTCTTAAACAAACTGAAAAATCCAACAGAAGAAGATTCGATTAGGTTTTTCTTGACCGATCAAGATCAAAAAGTTAACAGAAGAAATGACAGATGGTTATGTGCAGACCATTTTGAAGTTCCAAGTGTTATGCTTACAAAATTTCCTGCAACTGTCATGGTTTTAGGGGTTGTCAGGAATGAAGGACATGTAATGCCTCGTTACTTTTTTCCACAAATCCTTAGAGTTAACTCTGCTGCCTACACCGAGGTCCTTTAAATAATTGTTAAGCCCTGGATGGACAGTGTATGGGAGTGATGAGGGCCGCCATAAATTTTCACACGTTATCATCACCGGGGGATTTGCCCACATCATATTTCGTGAGGGTCAACCTTAAGTCTATTATTGAGATACTTTCTGTAGCTTGTTCTAATCTATGGCTGTTATTATCAATATTGTTGTTATCATTCGTATAAGTAGTAGTAGTAGTAGTAGTAACATTACACACACACACACACACACACACACACACACACACACACACACACACACACACACACACACTCAAACTGACAGACTCAAATTTATAGAGAGTGTCCGGGCAAAAAATGACAGTTCTTTTATGTCAACTTATATAGCTATAATGTCATATAGAATCGCTAATGTAGATTAAAATCTTAAACCAACTATTTTAAACTAGGAAATGCAATTGGAAATAACTTAAATAGTTACATACTGCGTGAAGAATCAAAGGGTATATCATGGGCTAAAAAAAATAATAAAGAATGATATACATATAAATCACGTAGTTATTAAATATATATTTCTTTGGTTTATTTATAATTTCTGAAAGGAAATATTTCTAACATTTTCTTTCAAATATAAATTACAATATGAGAAAGGGAATTGTCATTACTTCTTTAACATATTTAAAAATTTTGATAAAAAATTGTGCTTTTAAAAAACAGGATTTGGCAGTTTAAACATATTGGAACGTAATTAGTTAATTCTGGGTGATTTCTACTTTAAAACTGATGTTACAAATATTGCAATAATGCAATTGAAAAAGCTAACTTGGAGCAGAATTCAGAGTCAACAGTTATTGTAATGATCACAAATAGGAAAGCACTTTTCTCTTGAAAAAAATTAAACAAAGTTTCTAGCATTGTCTATAATTGACGTTAAAATTAAGATTGTTCAAATTTGTTTATATATTTCTCATGCTATTTTTACAGAGGTATATATAAACTATTTCTACTTACGGCGCATGCCATTAAGACCTAAAAACAACAAAAAATATACATTAATTGAATAAAAGTATTCAGCATTAGAAAGTGGTATTATATATATATGAATATATTGGACACACACATAGACATACACACACATATACACACACACAAACAAATATACATACGTACATGCACACACACGCATACACACACACACACACACACATACAGAGAAATATACATACGTACATACACACAAACACACATATATATATATATACATACATAACGTAATTAGTTAATTCTGGCTGATTTCTACTTTAAAACTGATGTTACAAATATTGCAATAATGCAACTGAAAAAGCTAACTTGCAGCAGAATTCAGAGTCAGCAGTTATTGTAATGATCACAAATAGGAAAGCATTTTACACTTTAAGAGAATTAAACAATGTTTCTAGTACTATCTATAGTTGAGGTTAAAATCAAATTTGTGCGAATTTTGTTTATATATTCTTCATTCTATTTCTATATATATATATAAAATATTTCTACCTACCCTTCATGGCGAGAAGGCCTAAATACATTAATATTCATTTCATTAAATAAAAGTATTCAGCATAAGGGGGTCAAGAGATCTCCTCCCGCTATTTGATGGCTACGAGAGACTTTCTCTCCGGGCTGTTCTGCTGGCGGGAGTGGGGTGTTGGTCCTGTTAAAAAGAAACCGGGTTTCTGAGAAAAAGTTAATATTTTCAGATCCAGAAGGTAGGCTGGTCGTCGTGGATTTGACGCTCAGTCGTGGTAAGATTACCAGACTGGTTGCGATTTATGCACCCACTGAAAATGGGCAAAGTGCTCGGTACATCACGGTACATCTCGGTACATCACATTCTTTAGGAGACTATAACATTCTACGACGCACGCGTAGATTATGATGGCTCGTGTTCTGATAGAAGAGTTAATGCTTGCTTCCTGGAACTGCTAAGCCACTTTGAGCTAGCAGATCCTTATAGGCTGAAATTTCCGAACGCTCCATTGTGGACATGGTCAAACAGCGACGGATCTTCTAGGTCATACCTAGATACGGTGTTAATTAGAAAAGCAAATAAGGATATTGTTAGGTGTCCACAATTTTCCCCGGTCAGCTACAGTGATCATAAATTGGTCACCTGTACGCTCGACATAGATAAGTTATATAATAGAGGATCCGACTACTGGAAACTTAATACGTCCCTCTTGGCGATTAAGTAGTACAGAGGTGGAGTTAAGTTATTGATTCAGAGGGCGTTAACCGGATCTGTTATTAATAACAAATGGTGGTATGCCCTCAAGTGAGCCATTAAATTTGAGTCTATTATATATAGCATGAGTTTAGTGGCTAGAGAGACTAGGAAGGGATTAACATTAGCTAAGGACTTAGAGGAAGCAAAGGAATCTGGCTCTGCAGCTCAGGTGACCGTCAAGAGACTGGCGTTAAACCAGCACCTCGAAGCCCAACATATGGGGTGCATTGTCAAAGCTAGGATTCTTACATTGGGTTGGGAAGGAATCAAGGCCGCAGGATGGGCCCGAGTGGTGGAAGCCCAACGTGGCAACGATGGCACAATTGGATCTTTGACGAACCAACGAAGTAAGTTGACAAACGAGCCTGTAGAGATGTGTAAGGTCTTTCAGGAGCCCTTCACTCAGCTTTTCGGGGGTGGCGGTGGACGGGATAGTAGGAGGGACCTAACGGACTTCCTCGCCGGGGCAGGACGCGGAGTGTTGTGAAGGGCTGATCAAGCCTGAGGAGGTAATTGAGGCTATGGCGGACTGTGACACGGGTAAGGCGCCGGGACTGGATGTTCTGCCCTATGAACTGTATAAGAGTATGCCAGACTTGTTAGGGCACCTGCTGGCGAATGTCTATGCGAACTGGCAGCAGAATGGGTTCATTCCCAGATCTGTGCGCCGGAAAGTTGTGACTCTTATCAGAAATGAGCCGAACAAGGGGGATTGCATTGATGACTATACTGAACACAGAGTTGAAGATTTTGGCCAAAGCGTTATCGAAAAGATTGGCGCGTGTCGCGGATGGCTTGATCGGAAAGGCACAGACATGTGCCGTTCCTGGTAGAACCATTCAGGATAATCTCCATGTTCAACGGTACACTGTAGCGGGGTTTAATAATGATTCTGGCAAAGGAGAGGTAGTGGTCCATTTAAACCAATCAAAGGCTTTTGATAGGGTGGACCATCATTATCTGGTGTCCATTCTGGCACAGTTCGGCTTCCTCAGGTGGATCATTGAAATTTATCACAACATCGACTCGGTAGTTCGGGTGAACGGTTTTTATCTAAGCCGTTCAGCATCAAACGCTCGGTTCGTCAAGGATGTCATCTCTCCCCGCTTTTGTATGTAATGTCTCTTGAGCCATTGCTGCGAAAATTAAGTGACATTCTGAGACAGCCAGGTTGTGGAGAGTCGGTTTCAGCGTACGCGGACGACATCATCATCACCGTAACCGAAATGGATCACCTACAGAGGGTAGGCAAGGCCATTGAGAAATACGAGGCGGTGGCAGGAGCAAAGGTTAATCGTGAAAAGTCAGTCGGCTTGCAGCTCGGTACCTGGAGAGGCAAGTCGATGCCTCCTGACAGCGTCGTAGGACGTTGGACGGAGGGTCCGATTAAGCTGCTAGGAGTCTGGTTTGGACCAGGCCTCCAAATAGAGAAGAACTGGACCGAGGTAGCGAGCAGGGTGGCCCTCATAGCCAAGACCTGGTCTCGGCGGTGGCTATCCCTGAAAGGGAGGGCGGAGGTGGCCAATGTGTTCATCGC
>NC_068985.1:108394523-108407068 GCF_001194135.2 Octopus bimaculoides
CGTGGTTGAACAAGCTGGAAAGCTGATGATGCGCAGGCACGCGCTGACGTTGAGGCATATGTGGTTCTATCTAGATGGCGAACGGGTGTGGTCACCCCGACAAAGCAGATGTTTTCCAAGTTCACTTGTTTCGGTGGACTGGAGATCTGGTTCTATCATAGATCGAAGTTGAGTACATGGTTTACGGAGTGTCGTAAGTTTCTCAGGATATTCCATCTCTCGGGCAACGCCTGCGGTAGTGGTTCTACCACATTCTTCTTTAGAGGGTTGGTAGAGGCGAAATGTGACGATACCTTGGGGGAAGCCCTAGGTCTCGATGATAATCCGCTGGCCAGTCTGGTCCAACGTACACTTGGGCCGAAGACACTGGATAACTTCCAGAAGTCTTTGGTATGGCAATGTTACCGAGGAGCCTTACCTGTCCGAGACAAGCTCGCAAGGCGTGGTGGCCCCGGCACACCGACCTGTCCAAGATGTGGGCGGGACAGGACAGAGAAACCGTCCCGCATGCTATTGTTCAGTGTTCGGAGGTGTCACATGTGTGGGTTTAAGCCGAACAACTGTTGTCAAGTACAGGAAGAGTACAGCTATCGACTGAGTCAATGGTAAAAAATTGACCCACCGGATTTCCTGTCGGAAGAAGGTAAGAATTGCTTTCTCATCATAGTAGCAATTGCGAGAGGTGATTTGGAAGACGCGAGTGAAAGGGTTAATAACAGGCATTTTTATTTCTGGCCCTGGGCTGGTGAATTTCTTCACCTTCCACCTAAGAAGGAAAATAGGGTTAGAGAAAAAACGCCTGTCCGTGAAAATATTTCAAGATCGATGGAAGAATGTCGCACGAATGTTGCGTATGGATGGGACCGCATGAATACAATGCAGGATGAACCTAAAGCATAAGTGGTGAGGCGGGGCTCGTGGGGTCCGAGCATATCCCGCCTTCCCACTCCATTCTGTAATGTTGTCTTGTAATCATTCGAACTCTTCATATTTATGTAAAATTGCGAAATGCTTAGCGGTATTTCTTCTGTTTTTACGTTCTGAGTTCAATTTCCGCCGAGGTCGACATTGCCTTTCATCCTTTTGGGGTCGATAAATTCAGTACAAGTTGCATACTGGGTCGATCTAATCGACTGGTCCCCTCCCACTAAATTTCGGGCCTTGTGCCCAGAGTAGGAAAAAGTATGTTATAAACTCCACGGACACGAAGGAATTTCTGAAGTAAATCCATTCGTATTATATCCATACATTTGATGACATTTTGTCGAATGGATGTGTTGAGAGCAAATTATTCTCACAACAAAATTTCCATTTCATAATTTCGGAACCAAAAGAAGAATACAACTGATTCATTTCATGGACTTGCAGAAATTACTTTCTCTTCCAGTACGAAACTTTCAGAAGAAATCTGAACATTGATACTACCAGACATGAAGAAATCACCAAAAGAAGCAACGTACTTGAAAAGTATTTTGATTTGTACAGAAATGAACAAGTCGTTGATTGGTTGAAATTACTCAAATACAGCTATAACACGAAATAACTTCTAAAATGCCAACTTATGTCAAAAATGTTCAAAGTAAACCGTGTTCTGCGAGAGACATTCCACCAGTTTACGAAGTTTGAAACTGCTTAGTTAAAAAAAAAAAAATGAACACATCCGAGGGTATAAAGATTTAAGCTGTTGTTGAGAAAAATATTTCCGACATGGAGGATTAGAAAACATAAATATTGGAAAAGACCTCCCTGTAAAACGATGATTCACATTGGTTGTCTATATGCCGAAAACATGACTGCGGCTCAATGTTCTGTAAATACTGTAAAGGCTATAGAACGTGACTGGACAGTTGCATCGGAGACAACAAAATTGCGACATTCATGAATAGACACTTTCGACTACGTTTGCACGCGTGGGTTTATTGCTACAGTTTTAAATAGAGCCTTAATCTCAATTCAGACGACTATGTGAAGCAGCTGGAGGGTGAGGTCAACCCTTGACTGTATAGGGCTGCTGCCTGAAGGCCATATGTGTAGCTGCAGGATTCAACTCTTTGTCATACTACTGGAAAGAGTCAGAAATGGCTGTCGGAGAATACTTATAGCTACACAAACCCAGGTTTCGGGCATCCTGATTCTCCGATTTTAATGAAATGGATTATCGTGTATGGAAGCAAGTGAGAAAGATAACCATCTACTCTACTTGCAACACAGAAGCCAGGCTGGGTGTCAAGAGGAAGGTGTTCAAAAATCTTGTCAGGAACACAGCAAGGAACGCATGCACCAGGTTCCGGAGCCGTTGTGGAAGCTGGGGACGGCTCCTTTCAGTAAATACCCATTTGCTGGCCATTTAGTTGATATGTTTAGTTATTTAAAAATCCTTCTAATTCAGGATGGGATATTGTGTTTTCTTTTCCTTGTATTCAAACTGTTAAATTTAGTCCGAACATCCTGTACATGCATGATCTTTTGTGTTTATGTAATATTATTAGTTATCCATATTTTCAGATTGTTGATATAATAAAATCAATCTGAAAATATAAACACAACGTTTTATGAATTCAATGATGTGAATTAAAACCTCAAATTAATGTTTTAAACTAGAAAATGACTGATTTAAACGAGAAAAATGTAATTGGAAATATTTAATAGTTACATACCGTGTGAAGGACGAACTGAAAAAAAGAAAAGATAAGAATGATGTACATATAAATTATAAACCTGTTAAGATATACATTTTTTGGTTCATTTATAGTTACTCAAAGGAAATAATTTAACATTTTCCTCCAAATAAAATTATTATTTGCTAAAGTGAATTACTAACAAATCAATTTGAAAATATATACACAGCATCTTATGAATTCAATAATGTGAATTAAAACCTCAAATTAATGTTTTAAACTAGAAAAATGACTGATTTAAACGAGAAAAATGTAATTGGAAATATTTAAATAGTTACATACCGTGTGAAGGACGAACTGAAAAAAAAGAAAAGATAAGAATGATGTACATATAAATTATAAACCTGTTAAGATATACATTTTTTGGTTCATTTACAGTTGCTCAAAGGAAATAATTTAACATTTTCCTCCAAATAAAATTATTATTTGCTAAAGTGAATTACTAACAAATCAATTTGAAAATATATACACAGCATCTTATGAATTAGTTACATACCTTGTGAAGGACGAACTGAAAAAAAAAAAAGATAAGAATGATGTACATAAAAATTATAAACCTATTAAGATATACATTTTTTGGTTCATTTATAGTCGCTCAAAGGAAATAATTTAACATTTTCCTCCAAATAAAGTTATTATCTGTTAAAGTGAATTACTATTGAATTTCTTAAAATACTTAAAGCGTTCGCTAAAGCATTGTTATTTAAAAAAAAGTATATTACTATTTAAACATAGAACATACGTAGTCAAATCCAGTTGTAGAGCACAGTTTGAAACCATTAATTGCTCGCCTATGGGACTCCAACGCATGGTCAGGAAGACAAGAAAAGGATTGATCTCTAACATTCACCACCTTAAGGTAGACGTTGACGGTTTTTACCAACATAAAACTAATAAGGGAAAAGGAATGTTATAATGCTATGGAAACTCCACTATAGGAATGAACATATATTTATGTAGTGCAGAGGATTACATGCTGCGAACATGAAAAACAGTTGCATTCTGTTGTCAAGGAAGCTTGCAAATTCGCAAGAAAAATTGACGCTAACTCTATATTATACCCACGTGTTTATACATTTTGTGTGGGCCAACTTGATGCTAGTGTCTAATTTAATGGGTGTTGTTTGTTTGAGCTTCTGTCTAGCCAAATTTGCTTTAGCAAACTTCTCAAGGCCAAAATCCATCCAGATATCATTGCTAAACTCTTTAACACTTGTTCGCAGCCCGTCTATCTCTTGGTGATTTTTTGCAAACGGTCTCAGATTGTCCATGCAAAAAGAAATGGTTTATTATCCTAAAAATTCTGTAGCCATTCCAATGTTCAATCGGTTTGAAAGTGGGACTAGCGCCATACAGAAAAGTAATGAGGAAAGGGAGTCACTTTAATGGATGCCTCGCGTGATACTGAAGCTGTTGGAATGGCTTATTTCATTACTATGGTTAAGAAAAAGACGTGTTCTATTTGGCCATGGTGTTTCGTATATTTTTGGGAGATGACAAGATCTTATATATATACTCGAAGTCCTTCATATATAGATGTGAGTTCGTGTCCACAGCTAGCCACATACACTTTTTTCTGCAAAATAGGGGTAGTTTATCCTGTTCAGGCTATATTATTAGCATTATTCTGCGATTGAGAATTTAAAATCATTTCTTTAACTTTCTAAGACATCTCAACGCTTCTAAAAGCAAACTTCGTTTGTTTATTTACGTTTGTCGTAATTTGAATTTAACACACACACACACACACACACACACACACACACACATATATATATAATTATATGCATATATCCATACATATATGTACATACCGACATCTATATGTATACATACAAGCATATATGGGTACAGGACCTCACAAAAAAACCAAAAAAAAAAAAAACGTTAAACACAATGAGAAACGAAGACATAAAGACGAAGACAGAAAACGAATTTTTTTTTGAACAACGAAAGAAACAAACAGAGAAACGAGACATGCACCATATTACCCTTCTTCAGTTGTCCCTGCTCCATCTACTCCGCGTTTCAAAGGCAAGGACAATACGCGACTTCGTTGGAGCAGTCCTTTCCGCAAGCAAATTAATTAAAATTTGGAATACCCATATATGCTTGTATGTATACATATAGATGTCGGTATGTACATACATGTATGGATATATGCATACAATTATATTTTATATATGTTATTATATACCTCCAAGTAAGTTTTATCTTAATATTTTCTAGTGTGCACCCTACTACTATTGCTGTCACTTTTCTGTCTATATCTCTCTCCATCTCTTGTTCTTCATCCTTTCTTACTTTCTCTCCCAACCCTCCCCGATTCTTCTCTTCCTTTCACCGTTCCCTCTCTCACTCCTCCTCCTTGACCCTCTCGTCGCTGATACGTGACGAAAGGGATTCTTTCTTTCTACTTCCTGCCTTCCTACAGAAAAGACGTGAATATTTTTCTCTCTCATTCACATCTAATTTCGGGTTCAAAATAATTTTTCTATCGTCTTGGCCTAACAGCCCTTACCGTTTGTTCTCACTGACCTGTCTTATTTTTACTGTCTTGTTCTCACTGTACTGTTCTTGTTTACACTTTCACCCTCCGCAAAAATGTCCAAATTTTAATTAATTTGCTTGCGGGATGGACTGCTCCAACGAAGTCGCGTATTGTCCTTGCCTTCGTAAAGCGGAGTAGATGGAGCAGGGACAACTGAAGAAGGGTAATATTCTTCATGTTGCATGTCTCGTTTCTCTGTTTCTTTTTTTAGTTGTTCGAAAAAAAAGTTCATTTTATGTCTTCGTCTATATGTTTTCGTCTCTCGTTGTGTTTAACATTTTTTGCGATGCCCTGTACTCGTATATGCTTGTATGTATACATATAGATGTCGGTATGTACATATATGTATGGATATATGCATATAATTATATATTATGTTATTATATGATCAAAAGCCACGCATTGCCTCCAAGTAAGTATATATATATATATATATATATATATATATATATATATATATATATATATATATATATATATATATATAAAGGACTTCGAGTATCCATCGATGTTGGACACTACCAAATGCTTTCCTGTAGTCTATCCTCGGCGTACGCAGTATTTTGTTTTGCTGCGGCAACTTTCTAAACTTTTTCTATTTATGAGTTATTGATCTTTGCACCCATAAGAATTATTTTAGTGCCTTTTTGTGCTTGTGGAAGGATAACGTTCTCTGTAAAGAAAGTGTACATTCTTTCAGTTATTATAGATTTGGGGGTCATTTAAGTGGTGTTGAGAAATGTCATTTGTCGGTAATTCTTCAGGATTTTCGTATCATCAGATTTTGGTAGATATTTGCTCAGGATTCTGAATGATATTTATGGACACAGTAAAAATTTCGTGTACATCTCTCAAACAATTCAGCTATAAGTTAGGTCGCGGGATTTTCCATTAATAAGGCTTTATAAGAGTACACCCTATCTCTTCAATTACATCCTGTGACCCCCTTCTCACGTTCTATCCCGTCAATTTCAGCATTAAACTCTTCCTTGTTATCTTCTTCCAGAACTCTTCCACGTCCTCAATTTTAAATGTCTCCTTTACCTCTATCCTCGTTTTGCCAATTTGCCTATGCAATTTCTTCGCGTCTGTTTTGAATATTTTTTTCTGACAATAAAGTTAGCATCTTTTTTCATACCTTCTAAGCCGTAGGGCTTTGTAACAATATACGCTGTTTCGATAATGTGTATTTCGAATATATTAATTTTTTTTCGTAGCGACACATGCCATGTTTGTTGATAGAAATAAAAATCGGCTGTTTAAGATTTTAACTAAAGAAACATATATAAAGTGAAATGAAACAACAAAATAGTCTACTTACAATAATTAAATCTGAATGGATTAGTCGCACCTGAAATGTAAGAATTTTAATTGTTAGGAAATACTTATCAATTGTCATATACGGTCGTTTAAACGTATTAAGCTACATATAGTTTAAATTAATTGTTTAATGTAAATCTGTTATAAAGTAATAATACAACTACTTGACTAAGAAATGTGATTTTTATTTGTGGTCATTTAGTAGTATGCTCAACGGAGATATTTCCTTCACAGCTATATTATATCGTATATTTTACAGTGATATATAATTTCTGTTACATAAATATTTTATGCTTATTTTTCATAAACCTGATTTACATTAATGTTGTATACTAAATATGAAATATCTGAGAATAAATATTTTAGGAATGTTGAACGAAAACGAAACAACTATGCCGTGCTTGTGAAAATAATTTCTGAGGAAATACATATTTACTGTTAGGTTTTAAAATAACAGGAAAAATATAACAGATGTTCAGAAAAATTGTATCAGAAAAGGTTTTTTTAGCTAGATACGAAATATACAGAGATTAAAATAAAACATATTGAATTCAACATCAAATCAAATTAAGTAGGACTAATTGTAAAAGGCGAGACGACTATTTTTTTTTTAAAAACTACTCCCCAGCGTTGGTGGGAGACAAGCACAGACGCAAAGACATGCATAAACATGTATGTATGTATGTATGTATGTATGTGTGTGTGTGCGTATATATATATATGTATATATATATATTGTTGTGTCTGAGGAGAGTCATTCTCTTTTAGTACCTTATTATTTAAAACACTCTCTGGTAAAATTTTCATTCATTTACTTATTTATTTTTCCTAAAATTTTCGTTGCGTCTTGCAACCTTTTCAATGGTCGTTGACTCTGAGTAGTTGGTAGATACTTCTGAGGAGAAACATGACGTTATTGGTTAAATTTGGAAATCACATGATAAAGCTTTGTCCAACCATTACTTTTTGTGGGTTCATCTCCCAAGGGAAAGATTGTTTTCGTTTGCTGTGCCCGCTTCCCGTAAATATAATGAGGTTAGTGGTTTTTGTGGCTTTCAGAGTTAAGTTCGACTCTTATTTTTAGCAATCGCTGGGCTTCTTTCAGTTTCTGTCTGCCAAATCCACTTTCTTTGGTCAGCTCGAGACTATAGCAGAAGACTTAACATGGAACCATATAGTTGGAAAGCAAACTTCTTACCACTCATTCATCCCAGTACGGTGCAATGTTAAATGTAATCTCGAAAGACTTAAACACCTACTTTAAAATTTTTTTACCGAATAAGACATATACAGAAAGTAAAAGGAAAAAAAGGAATATTCTACTTACCAGTGAGAGTTATCTCTGAAATTTGAGGAATTTTAATTGTTAGGAAATGCTTTTCAATATTCAAGTTCTATTGTTTTAATCATATTAAATTAAGCACAATTCAAAATTAGTTAGTTGATATAAATCAGTGAAAAAGAAGAATACGATGATCAAAATAAGAAATATGGCTGCACTTCTAAATATGTGCAAGTGAACTTTTTTTGTCTGAATCAATGTCAGTTTTCCACCCTTTTGTCACCACCACAATCTTTGATGTCTTTCCACCACTACAAGTAATTGACCTGGGTGTCTAATTTGGTCCCTTTCACTATGTTGTGTTGTCATTTTCATTAAACTTCAGGAATAATAATGAGCATCTTTAAAGACAAACGAAAGGGTTTAAATATTAAAAGTACATAAATTAAAGCTTTAATTATCTCGAACATGCAAAGGAATTGATCGATGGACCTCAGATTTAATAGAGACAGGAAGTTGTAAAGATAATTAATGGACATGCTGTAAACAATATATATATTTACTGTATATGTTATTATTTCCATTGCATCCTGTTGCGATGGCATATTTATAACAGCAACGGTGTTTCAAATTCCTTATTTAACAGTTGAAATTTAGCTAAATTAATTATGTAAAAATTTCTATAGTTCATGAAGTTTGTGCCATGAACAATTTTGAATAACAGGAAGGGAATTTTGTAATATCTTTGAGATGTCTTGCTTTATATTCTTCCAAATCTATCTATCTATCTATCTATCTATCTATCTATCTATCTATCTGTCAGTCTGCCTGCCTACCAGCCTGCCTACCTACCTACATACTACCTACCTACCTACCTATCTATCTATCTATATGTGTGTTTGTGGTTTGCAAAATCAATTATTATTATTATTATTATTATTATTATTATTATTATATATATGCCGGTGAATTGGATATAATGCTTAGAGGCCTTTCGTCCGTCTTTATGTTATGAATTCCCCGAATTCCACGTGGGTTGAATTAGCCTTTGATCCTTGGGAGTCGATAAAATAAGTAAAGTTCAACACTGTGGTTGATGTAATCGACGACTAGTCCCCTTCCCCAAAATTCAGACCTTGTGCCTATAGTAAAAAGGATTATTATTATTGTTTGACTATCGACAGGTATTGCACATCTCTCACGTTAGCTTGTTATTATTTCTATTGTGACACGAAGTTGTATATTAAACATTTGCTTTTGTTTTATGGATCTTTTGACGATCTTTTGGTTAAAGTATCACAATAATGAAAATGTTTGTTCGGCAATTTCCGTACAATTTTTCTTTTCTTTAATCGTGTATGTTTATGTATTTTTGTGTATCTATTATGTGCTTGCATGTATGAATGTATGTATATTTGAGTATGCATGTTTATACATATACACATATATGCAGTACTTACATAAAAATACATACATACAAACGTATAAAGACATAATGCATACACAAAAAATACGCATAAACACAAGCGATTCTGCTAAAAAAATAAAAATTTTATACGGAAATTGCCGAACACTTTCGTTATCGTGATATTTGAATTAGAAGATTACCGGTAAGTTTGTTTCCCTCTGTAGTCCTTAGGAGCCAAATTGACATTTGCTTAGCGAACATGCTCCTCAGTTCTTGTTTAAAAAAGAAAGATGGCAGACGAGGATTGTTCATTGGCGGAAAAGAACAGCCAGCTATCCGCAGAACAGAACAGCCAAGATGTGAAAACACTGACGCCAACAGCAACCACAGTAACAGTAGCAGCAGTAGTAGCAGCAACAATAGTAGTAGAAGCAGCAGCAGCAACTACTACTACTACTACTACCACAACAGCAGCAGCACAAAATAGTATGAATCTAACTTTCCATCATTAAAGCCTCACCATCGCAGGAATAACAAAAGTGAAGAATACAGTTCTATATTTAAGAGATGAGGAATTATGTACATTATTTACAATTGACGGATATTTGTCCTCATCTTGTTTGTTGTTAACACAACGTTTCTTGAATAATGGTTGTTGAACAAAACACCAATGTTTCGAGAGCTGAATTATTCAAACTCCAAATAATTACTTTCAACACATGGCTATGATACTCCCCCACTACTTCTGCTCGTGATCAGAGATACCCATAACGTCAGATACCAAAGGACAGGCTCAACTGGTGAAGGTCAATCAACTGACAAACAAATCTGTAATATTGAGCAGACTATTTGCTGTAGCCCATCTTTTACACCAATACAAAACAATGTACGCAATAACTCTTTCAATCATTTAAGATTAGAAGTCATGAGAGCCACTGCTTCGTACTGCATCAGGGCATTCTTCTTCTTCTTCTTCTTCTTCTCCTTCTTCTTCTCCTTATTATTATTATTAGAGAATGCAGTGAGCTAGCCGAATCTTTAGAACGCCAGGTAGAATGCATAGTGGCATTTTGTCCGTCTTAACGGTCTGTGTTCAAATTCCGGCGAGGTCGATTTCGCCTTTCATTATTTCGGGATCGATAAATTAGTACCGGAGTCGGGGTGATCGATTATCCCTTTCCCCACAATTTCCAGGCTTCCTGCATTTTCTAGAAGGGATTATTATTATTTGCCGATTCTGCGATGAAGAGATTGAAATAGTGGACCTCTTAGTCTCTGGATTTAAACTTTGAGCACTAGTAGAGCATGAATGAAGATATAAGAGGTTAATATGTCGGCATTATAGAATCAAAGCTGTTCACAAATGGTATAATTATTCCTTTGAGTCTATAACGTTGTACTGATTCTTTGGGGCTTTCCTGTACGTACAGACAAAGCTATCAAAAGTAATAAACCGGATAGTATTGTAAAAGTCCAAACTATATTCTGTTTATTGACATGTGTATTTTTTGTTTGTGATCATAATATTGAGGGAAAGGAGTTTGACAAACTTAGGAAACAAGTTTGCTAATTGAAATCTAGAAAATGTGACATCTCAAAGCGGTTACAATACCAGCACTTGGAATTATCAAAAAAGGATCTGACGATATTTTGAGAATTATCTCTGTCTTACCATCTCTGCAAAAACGTACACAAGATTGTTTTAACAGTTTTTCTCACGCGTATTGAGAAAAGCATTGTTGCTGTGAGAATGACAGCCATTCATATTAATATTTTTTTCCTTTTTCATAACTTTATTCGATTTTGTAAACGAACGATCTAGAGTATTTATTTTAATAGACTATCAATCTATACAGTGGGTCTCTTTGCCCTAGGTACCAGGAAGAAACAGAGCAAGAAGTGCAAACAAAATTGAAAGAAGAAAATCTCATAACAATAATGGTTTCAAATTTTGGCACATGACCATAAGTTCGCGGGAGGGCGTAAGTCAATTACATCGACCCTGGTGTTCAAATGGAATTTATTTTTGTCGACCCCAGAGACAAAGTTGACCTCGTCAGAATTTGAATTCAGAACATAAAGACGGGCAAAATGCCACTAAGCATATTACCTGGCGCAGTAACGATTCTGCCAGCTCACTACTTAAGTTTCAAATTTTGACACAAGGCCAGGAATTTTGGAGAGGGGGTAAATCTATTACATCAACCCCATGCTCTACTGTTGCTTACTTTATCTACCCTGGAAGGATGGAATGTGAAGTCGATCTCAGCGAATTAATAATAATAATAATAATATTTTCTAATAAAGGCACAAAGCCTGAAATTAAGGGGAAAGCAGATAGTCAATTACATCGACCCCAGTATGCAACTGGTACTTGTTTGATCGACTCCGAAATAATGAAAGGCAAAGTCAAGCTCCGCAGTATTTGAACTCAGAAGGTAAAGACGAACGAAATGCCGCTAAACATTTTATCTGACGTGCTAAAGATTCTACCAGCTCACCGCCTTAGGTTTCAAATTTTGGTACAAGGCCAGCGATTTTAGGGAACTGGGTTGGCCGATTACATCAATCCCTGTTACTTAGTTTATCGACCCCGGGAGGATGAAAGCTAAAATCGATCTCGGCGAACTCATAATCATAATTATTATTTCAAATTTTTGCCACTAGGGCAACTTGAAGGAGGTGGGGTTGAGTCGATTACATCGACCCCAGTGTTCAACTGATACATATCTTAATCGACCCCGAAAGGATGAAAGGCTAAGTCGACCTCGGAAGAATTTGAACTCAGAACGTAGCGACGGGCAAAATACCGTTATGGATATCATCCAGCATGCTAACGTTTCTGCCAGCTTACCGCCTCCGTCATAATAATAGTATTGAAATGTGAAGAAGCTGTGAGTTTGTTTATATTCAAATAGGCACAAAAGAAATAATTGATATAGATTAAAATATCAAAACATTTCTCCAGCGTTCGCTATTTTACACTCGTTCTGGTCTAACGACCCTCAATGTTTCTTTTCGTTCGGTTTCCTTGTATATCTCCACTGTCCTGTTTTTGTTTCCAACTTTGACCCTCCATAAATCCAAAATTTCATTTTGCTATTTATGGGAGCAACTGTCTTCGAAGACACATATTGTCGTTCAGAGCTCGAAATGAGGAGTAGATAGAAAACCGACATCTGATGAAGGGTCGTTCATTGTGTTACTTGTCCTGTTTTACATTTTTCTCTCATTGTTTGCGTATTTAACTCTTTTGTTTTCTTTTTTCATGCTGTTTACTATTGGTGATGTCCTGTGCCCATATAT
>NC_068985.1:108409208-108428306 GCF_001194135.2 Octopus bimaculoides
ATACTAATGTGTACGAGTGTCTATGTTTCGAATGCAATTGCGAGCGTGTTTATGTACTTACTTCGTCGTACTCCTGATGAGTCATTATCTGCAATAGAAGAGAAGTATATTGAACATTGAACTATATCGTAGAGTCAGTCTCAAAATTTAAACTATTCTCTAAAATATCATCTGGGAGAAATCTATCAGAAGCATCAGCCTTAAAAACTAGAATTTTATCTTTATAAAATATTTTCCTTTCTTATTGTTTCCGATAGACCCCTAAAGCACCAAATGATAGCTAGAAATCTCGAATATGATACACGATATGATATGATATGATATGCTATGATATGATATATGATATGATATGATAGGATATATACATATATATATATATATATATATATTGTTGGCACTCCGTCGCTTACGACATCGAGGGTTCCAGTTGAACCGAGTGCAACTAGGCAATAGAAAATGATCTTGCTAACTGTGTAGCTGCGTAGCTCGACAGCAAGGTTTGATTGATGACCTTAAATAAGGAGGTGACGTGCAAGCAAAATCGTTAGCACACCGGACAAATGTAAAGCGTCATTTCGTCCGACGTTACGTTCTGAGTTCAAATGCCGCCCAGGTCGACATTGCCTTTCATCCATTCGAGGTCGATAAAATAAGTACCAGCTGAGTAATGAGGTCGATGTAATCGACTTACCTCCTCACCTGAACTAGATGACCTTTTGTCAAAATTGAAATCAACATTAAATAAGGAATAGAATATAGTTACCAATTTCATAAGACAAATTATTTATGCCCACCCTACATAAAAAACAAAAATATAACGGAGCGTGAAAATTTTATTTCAACAAGATCTCTCTGTAAATAAATCAAAGTGGTATGAACTAAAAACTTACCGTTTTCGTCAAAACGTTTCTCTTTAATTTTAGATTTGGTGACAACCATTGCCGTTAATGGTGTTACAAAATTATACTGTCACAAGGAAGAATATTACATTTTAGTACCACAGAAATATGAAACAATGATACAATACATAACAATGACGATTAAAACTCCATCAACTTTATATTTCATGTTTTCATTGTTGGCGTTATTTTAATGGTAATGAATAAGCTTCAGGAACTATGAATGGCTAAGATTGAAGATTGCTAGAATAAAGGGCTAAAAATATTTAATTTTGCCCGTCTTTGTTCAAATGGTCGACTTTTCCAAGAGAATTATAATACAAAATATTTTGCCGAAAAAGTTTGAAATATGCCTAAGAAATATTTCTGTAAGCAAGACATCATTATGTAAGGAATAAATGATAAAGAATTCATGATGGAATAAATTACAGACGCAAAGAGTCCGTCATAAAGAAACAAAATAAAAGATGTATTATATCTGAAAATTAGATATTTAAATCAACATGATATGGCAAACATTTTAAAAAGAAATTATGTTATTTATGTTGTGAAGAAGAATTAAATCTATTTAAATTTCTTCGACTTGATTTAATACAAATTTTAATGTAAATTATCTCAATGGTGATTTATAAATTGTGTTTGTTAAGAAGATAAAATTCAGCGTACGATTTTGAAATAATTAATTTGTTAATTTAATATATGCACTTTAAACAACTTTGGATTAAACTTGTATTTACAAACGTGGACCATCTATAGTTTTGACATTTGTTGCGGAAAAACATCTTTCAATGACTAGCATATTATAAACACAGGGCTTAGCTCAGATCTCTGTGGAGTCCTCATCATGGTGTTTCAACCTGATTTGGTTTCCTCAGTGACGGCAGTCCCAGGCGTTCTATGTTAAGCCGAAAATACTTGCTCCGATACAGGAATCGGTAAACAAAGCAATTATTTATCTGTGCGAAAGCTAGCCAGGCAGAATTAAATTATTATAAGCATGTGAAAGTCTTAGATAAAAATACCAGTCTGTATAACATATTTTTTTATACAAACATGGAATGACAAACTCTGTGATATATCATCTTACAGAACATCTTTTAAAGATACTTGTGTGGGAAAGCGCCATTTAAGTGAATAAATGTAGTTATTTATATTGGTTTCAAATTTTGGCACAAGATCAGAATTAATTTGTTATATTGATAACTGAAACAAATAAAGCTGTTATCTTTAAAATTTAGGCAATAAAATGGCTATTAATTTTCATTAATTTTTACTCACCTTGAGTGCCAGATCAAGGATTTCCGATTTAACATGGTGTGTTCTCTCTTCTTTGAGAAGTTGTTTCAGGGTGAGGTAAGCATAAGTCTTTTCAGTAATTTTAGACAATGACTGAATACTTGTCAATTCTGGATTTTCAGGAAGATCATCGAACAGGGTAAAGTCATCTCCAATTCCACTCAGGTTGATACCCACTTTTAATGTATCAGCACTTCGTCCCGTATTGTCAGTCTTGTTTACATTTAGATGCATGGTCAATTGGGTTTTATCCCTCAAAATACCTGAAACAACTAATTCTGATCCTTTGAAGTAGTTGCTAAATGTTGAAGTACTAGTATTAACAGCACCATCTAAGTAAACAAATGTAATATCTTTTAATAAAATATTAGAAATTTCTTTATAGAGATTTTCAATTTGGAGGCTACTGTCAGAGTCTACGTAGATCTTCCTAGTAAAGCCTCCATTTTCCGCGGCAATCTCACGTAGAAATTTATGGTCATAATCTTCTCCGAAACCAAGGGTAAATAATGAAATCTCTTCGTTGGCCTCTCTTACATTTTTCTTGATCATTTCTGTGGAGCTTACTCCTACGGTTGGATGACCATCAGTGAGAAATATGATGATATTTTTAATTTTGGTGGATAACACTCTTTCATCAGTGGATTTATGTTTGACTATACTTTCAAGGAGAGCAGCGTCAATGTTTGTACCTGGAATACCAGCAAAATTAAAATACATAATATACATATACAGTAACTCTAGAAACAAAGGATTAAAATCAGTGGGTTAAAAACTCTGTGAGAGGTGCGAATATTATATTTAAATGTTAAACATAGTTTAATCGATATAAAACTAAGCTAACTTTAATAGTAAAAGAACATATATAGAAACAGAGCATGTGTTTCAGGTTTGGGACTCGATAAGGCAACATTATTATACAGTGTCAGTTGGTTTTAACATTGTTTAGCTTAATGTAGCCTCTTCAACTTCTGATATTGATCGTATCATTATTTTAGTATACCTATGATATATGAGAGACAGGCAGCAATTTACTTGAACGGTAAACTTCTTGCACAAAATCAAACAAAAAAATTCTCATGCAGGAAACGTTGAAAATGCATCAAGAGTATCTTAAATAATAATTTCCTCACAAACTAACGGTGATGTTTTTTCTGTTATGAATATCAATATCTAGTGATAAGAGAAAGACTGTTACGAATTAGAGTTTGTTTTGTGGTTAGAATATTTTTTGATCCATTACTGTGTTTTGGAGTTGTCAAGATGATATTTCCTACGCAATTCGCTGGCATATAGTGTTGTTGGTAGTGGAAGAGTAGTTTTATAGCAGCTCTTGACATTGGTTACCAGTGTGATCATGGATCAGATTTTTTACATTCGTTGAATTACTTTAGCTCCACCAAGTTTGACGTGAAATGAGTTTCAGTGCCTCTATCAATATACAAAACCCTGTCAATGTATGTTTCATTTTTAACCGTCAAAGTGGCTTTCCTTTTTTCTTGGCAAAAAATTGCCTTCGCTTTCTCTGCGTTCATTCTCAGTCCTGTATTCTCCCCCATTTCACTCAAGCGGTTATTGAACTGCCTTTTTTCCCTACAAAATCCACGATAAATAGAAAGAAAAATGGAAACAGTAAGCATTTCTGCCAAATTCCAGTACTGATGTCAAGGTGCCTAATCTTTCCAGGTTTCGTCTTTATGTAGCAAACTCTAGTTAAGAAATTGCACCCTCCCCACTCAAAATGAGATTATTGTTCTGGAATCCTATATTTGCGATACTTCACAGAGACTTTCAAATATTGCAGTTTAATGCCTTTGTGAGATCAATAAAATACTAGTCATTGCCTAATATTCAATTCTACTTGGAGATTTAATGTTTTATTGTATTAAATATGTTATGACTACTAACTTGCCTAGTAGTAATATATTACCTTAAAATATAATATTTAGAAACAAAAATCAAGTTTAGTCCATTGTTTTAAAAGTAGAAAACCAATATATATATATATATATATATATATATATACACTTCAACTTACCTCCTGAGGCGCTAATATTCCTAATATAAGTTTTTGCTCGTTTTATATATTCTTTTCTTGCTGGTAAAAAATTATTCTCCATCCAAACGACATCACTGCTGAATTTTCCGATGATAAATTTATCAAGTTCTGGGTCAAGTTGATCAAGGATATTCTCCATAGCTTCTTTCAGTTGTAGAATTTTAGTACCAGACATTGATCCACTGACATCAAGTATAAATATAATGTGCTTTCGAAGAGGTTTTAAGAAATCAGCAGTGAAGAAATGTACAAAGTAGCCATCAACTGCCTATGAATTTGGAAGAAAAATAAAACATTAACTATAATTTAACTTAACTCTTCACAGAGAAGAATTCCACCACCCAATGTTTAGCTTGAATATTACAATTCTTGATAATTTTACCCTCTTTTCTCTCATCACGGTTGTTTGCTTCTTCCCTTCAAGCGTTTTAAGAATAAATCAAGACAACAGTTTGCATAATAGACATATTTAATGCTACGTTTAATATATGTTCGTCTCGATAACTGTATTAATTCTGACCAGAACTTTACTACGCATCCCGTAGGCTACCAGATATGGGCTTTCATTAATTTGACTCAAATATATTCCTTTTTCATAAAATTTGTTACTACTGTTGACCCCCCCCCCCAATTCTTTGGCGTTATGTCTTGATTCGTTTCCAGTTTGCTGGCTCAGTTATGATATCGCATTTTGTTTTGAAATTATTATTTTTATTTCTGTATATTGTCATTATCATTATTCCATATTTTCGTGTTATGATTGAAAACTGAATTAATTTAAACAGTTTTAAGATACAGGTGTGGTGGAGAGATTGTAAACGCTGCATGGGTGCATGGCACAAGTTGAATGACTGAATGAACGAACAAATATCCACACGCGTATAATCGATGCACATTGTGGTTATTGAAGTCTTAAAGCAAACATTACGAATGTTTAGTATTTAGTTTTGGCTATTATCTTTTAAAAGTTTAATTTTTCTTTTAATTATAAAAATACCATTCAAGCGGGAATCGTTTAACTGTAGATCGTTAAGTGAGCTATTGCTGTACTTTCTCCATGTCTCAGCAAGTCCTGTGGTGCTTAACGTTTATAGAAATATTATTTAGATATGTGTTGGCACTCCGTCGCTTACGACGTCTAGGGTTCCAGTTGATCCGATCAACAGAACAGCCTGTTCGTGAAATTAACGCGCAAGTGGTTGAGCACTCCACAGACACGTGTACCCTTAACGTAGTTCTCGGGGATATTCAGCGTGACACAGTGTGACGAGGCTGGCCCTTTGAATTACAGGCACAACAGAAACAGGAAGTAAGAGTGAGAGAAAGTAGTGGTGAAAGAGTACAGCAGGGTTCGCCACCATCCCCTGCCGGGGCCTCGTGGAGCTTTAGGTGTTTTCGCTCAATAAACACTCACAACGCCCGGTCTGGGAATCGAAACCGCGATCCTATGACCGCGAGTCCGCTGCCCTAACCACTGGGCCATTGCGCCTCCACTATTTAGATATACATTTTTTTTCTTAATTACAACACAATAAACAATTGCTTATTGCTATATTTTGCGGCCTCCCATTGTATATTTATAAACGAATGATCGATATACATAGTAAAAATAAAAATGAACTTCGTTTTATCATCTACCTTTTACTTCGTTCAGTTATTAGACTGCGGCCATGCTGTGGCTCTGCCTTGAAGAATTTTTGTCTGACGAATTAGAGCTAAGTACATTTTATTTTAAAGCCTGGTACTTATTCTATCGGTCTCTTTGGCCGGACTGTTACGTTCCGGGGATGCAAACAAATCAACATTGATTTTCAAGTGATGGGGTGGGGTAAACACACACACACACACACACACACACACACACACACACACACACACACACACGCACAGAAAAATAGATATACATCGCGGGCTTCTTTCATTTTCTGCTTACTAAATCCATTCACAAAGCTTCGGTCGGTCCGAAGCTATAGTGCCATGCCCAAGTGACATGCAGTGGGACTGAACCCGAACAAAGTGTGTTTGTGTGTTGATAAAATAAATTTCAAGAGAAATGTCTCATATTAGCCAATACATAAAATGTGGTAAATGAAAAGCGTAAGGATATACTTGAACGACGTATGCGTAGCATTGATTATCGACTTAAATTCTTCTCTTTGTAATCAGAGAAACTTTCTCCGCTAACAACGATTAAATTTTCTCTTAAGAGTGAAAATTATTTTGTTCTAAAATTACTTCTTAATTTATTAAAATTGTCTCCCTTGTCCTTGTAAGTAACAAATGGATAGCCATTGCTTATTTTCTTTCCACTTTTTAGGAAATTTTAAATTAATTCATTACAATGTGTATGTTATTCAATATATCCATAAACATTTTGTATGCCCTATTGTATATAATTCTGATGTAAATTATGATAGATATAACTATAGCATAATAATCAATAATTTCTAAATGATAAGAGGATAATCGTAATCTGCAAACTGTAGCTGTGATTTTAACTTCTGATAAGCCCAGGTTCGATAAATCTATGATTGAAAGCTTTCTAGCCATGATGGTTCCATAGTTTCTTAGGCATTGCATAACAAGTATTACATTAATCAAAGTGTAATTCTTTTGAGACAGAAGGTTTTGGTTTCACGTAGATGAGACTACCACATGTTGTAGACTACGTAGAGTTTCTTTGTTGGTTTTCCCATGATAGTAACGTAGTAATTTGTATAATAATTATTCGTAAATGACAAGTTAATAAATTGATGAAAAATGACAGCTTACATATATAAAATTTGAATTATTTGCACGATTCACGTCATATGCCACTTTGAATAAGCCGACAATACCATTTTCCTTTGAAATTTCTTCTTGCTGTTTACGATTTGGGTTGTATTTGATGTAAACTTCTTTACTGTTGACGTAATCAACTGAAACATATTCCAGCCCTGTTTAAAAACCAAACAATAACATTGTAACAGACATGAATGAATGCCTGTTATTTCACGATTACTAAGCCAATGCAAATATTACATTAGAGGGTTATCATATGTTTTACTATGGAATGCGATGATATAAAGTGGGATGGTATAAAGTGAAGATTCGGATAATATAACGTTCACAGCAACATGTTCCTGTAAGGCATGTTTTTCACAAATTTCTTCAGTCTTTTGCTACTATAATACACTGTAATATTTGATTAAAAAAACAGTGTAATATTTATATTGAGACACAACCTTTGCATTATATGGGACATAGCAATATTTATTTCGAAATGGTATAGTACACTCTTGTAGGGTGTAATATTTGCTGACACTGTAAACTGGGATAGTGCAATGTTTAATGGAAACAAAAAGTAAAATGTTTATTGTGGAACAGTTTTATACTTACAGTAGTTCATTGTTATGTAAACTATTCGCCATTGTTAACTGTGCGATATTAAAGGAAGGAGAGTCAAATATTCTATGGAAAACGGTATGGTTAAGTGCTAGAAAGTCTATTGTATACAGGAAAGTATGACATTTACGATAAGATACACGGTGGGAATCACATTTACTATGGAACAGTAATGTGTTACTCAAGGGAAGTCTATTATTGGTAAACGGAGCGCACATCGTCATCTGAGAAACCTCTGATAACACCTGTAGTAATTCAACGTACATCTATAGATGCGCTTGCAGGACATGTCGTCAGTGTTGTATTGGATGTTTTATGCCTTACAATACAGACTTTCACCACTCAGATTGGGCAGCACCTACGGTCTACATTAAAAGGAAGAATAATAAGTTACGAATTTGTGCAGATTTTTCAAAAGGTTTAAAACGATTGCTTAAGCCCTGAGGAAGTGCTCACAAAATTGAATGGAGGGAAATTCTTCTCAAAATTAGACCTCTCGGAGGCATACTTACAAATCCAAGTAGAAGAAGAATCCTCACACTTATTAGCCATTAATTCATGCTATGGCGTATTTAAATTTAAGCGGCTTCCTTTCATTTAAAAGTGGTTAGGGCAGCGGACTCGCGGTCATAGGATCGCGGTTTCGATTCCCAGACCGGGCGTTGTGAGTGTTTATTGAGCGAAAACACCTAAAGCCCCACGAGGCTCCGGCAGGGGATGGTGGCGAACCCTGCTGTACTCTTTCACCACTACTTTCTCTCACTCTTACTTCCTGTTTCTGTTGTGCCTGTAATTCAAAGGGCCAGCCTCCTTCCATATTTGACAGACTGTGATTTTGCTATCGTCGACTTAGACGATATCTTAATAAAAAGCGAATCACACAAACAACACGTAGAACACGCAAAAAAGGGTTTTCGAAAAGATAAGAGAATACGGCTTAAAGCTAAGTGGAGGAAAATGCTAGTTCTTTCTGAAAAAAAAATTAAATACTAGGGCCAGATAGTAGATAAGAACGGGCGGAAACCAGACCCATCCAGAGCAACTGCGATAAAGAATATTCCCACGCCAAATAATGTGATTATGCTACAAGCATTTTTGGAATTATTACTACCAAATTACTAAAATCTCTCTAAGAGATCAACGCAGTAGTTGTACTGACAAGTAATATTCGTAGCAACTTTAACATGGCTGTCCGTTCGAGCAGACGCTGCTGCGGTTTATTAACCCCAAGAGGAAATTTACTCTAGCTGGTTAATGGTGCACAGCTGCATCTGATAAAATTGCGAGTAGGGGAGCGAACCCCTATCATCTCTAGCGACGGGACAAGTTGACCAGTCCTAGTTTCGAGCTATTTGTGCCACTCCTCGGCACCCGATACCTCGTCTGCTAGAGATGGTAGCAGCTCTCTTCTGCACGTATATATTTCAAGCGAACACACAATCGCTAATTTTACAAGCAAAAATGCTAGTTTTAAAATCTCTGTAAGAGATCAACGCAGTAGTTGTACTGACAAGTAATATTCGTAGCCACTTTAACATGGCTGTCCGTTCGAGCGGACTCGACTGCGATTTTTTAACTCCAGAGGACATCTCCTCTAGCTGGTTAACGATGCATAGCTGCTTCCGATAAAATTGCGAGAAAGGGAGCGAACTCACACCATCTCCCAGTGACGGGACCAGTAAACCAGTCGTGGTTTCGGGCTATTCCTGCCCCTCCTCAGTAATCTTAGAGAGATTTTGAAACTAGCATTTTTCTTGTTGCAAAATCAGCGGCTGTGTTCACTTGAAATATATATATTCGTGAAGAAGCGAGATGATATCATCTCTAGCAGACGAGGTGTGCAGTACTGAAGAGTGGCAGAAATAGCCCGAAACCACGGCTTGTCTACTGATCCCGTCGCTAGGAGATGGTAGCAGAAATAGCCCGAAACCACGGTAAAGTGGCTACGAATATTACTACCAAATTTATATTCCCAATATACACAATGTAAAGGCCAAGCTAAATGATTAAAGAAAAATGCAAAATGGCGCTGGGTTGATAAGTGCCAGAAGGAGAATGTCTCTTCCGAAAAAAGTACATTGTGAAAGTCTTGAGTATACACGAGCCACTTAAATATGCTGTACATAGATTTGTTTCAAGTATTACTGCTTAGTGTGCCTTTAATTTTTGCTGTATACATATAACAGCTGTTCTTAATGGGTAATCAACAATGGACTTGGCATCTATAGCTGATGTAGAGTACGACACAGAAACATCTGTCCTACAGTTCGATGACGTCATTCAACACCCAACTCAGTGTATTTTGACAAGCATTTTTTATAAGGAGAATTTCTCTTCCAAAACAGTTACTGCAACATAAGTCTTTTCACGTTTAAGTGTACACGAGCCTATTAAATATAAATATGCAAAGCTTTATTTCGTCTAAAAAGTGTTACATGAAGTTTACTGTAATTTCTGTTGAGGCACTGTAGAGGTGATAACTAAAGAAAGAGACAAATATATTCTAATATGGAAATTAGTAATAGAAAAATGTTTTGGTTATTGACACCAAAACTGGAGAATTGAAATTCTATAATTTAGTGATTTCTTTCCTAAGTACACTATTATTCTTACTCTGGGATTCTCGATTAGTAAACTATATATTGAGAGCTACATCTTACTATAGGAGACATAGCAATTTATAATTAAGGAAAGAAGTGAGTTTTATCATTGATATAGTTTGCCATTTCTATATCATTTAATTTTCTGTAACATTTAACAATCTAGTTAAATCATTATTCGTTTTAATCCTTCGACAGTATGTTTTTAGTCAATTTACTATCTTCTACTTCTCTTGCAGGTCCTTTATAATAAGTTATACAAGTATGGAATTTGATATAAGACTGGTAAATCTTATATGGGTGTTTCATTTACTAAATCTACTTCTGTTGACTTCTTTTTTACAGCCCATAGACATATGTAATTGAGCCCAGAATAAAAAATAATTTAATATTCTGCACATAAACTCTATTTTTTTAATATCAGCTATACTATTTTCTAAATTTTTGAAGTGCACCTACACGGTAAATCATATGAGTGTACTTGTTTATGAAGCTTAGGGCAAATCTAATTAGTATAACATGAAGTAAATCCGAGCAGAAATGATTTACCTACCGTTGGTTTCAAGAAAATCTCTTGCTTTATCATCTTTAATTTCTGGTACAGACACATTAATAATGTCTTGCGGTTCCTTAATGAAAACCTCAATTAAAAAGTCATCAATAATTCCACCATTGGACAAATGGATGACGTGCCTGTATTTATTGTTCTCTCGTGTCAGAAGTTCTTGATACGTCAAGTTGTAAACTATATACTTCTGTGGTTCAACATTAACAGATATATCAAAGACATTTGTGAAGCGGTGTCTGGAAAATGATAAAAAAAAATAATTTAAAATATTTTGAAGTTATATTTTCATTGGAAAACTTAGATCGATAAGTATCAAGTAAGAGAAAATGATACATTACTCCACAGCAACATAGCCAGCACTTTGTCCAGTTTTAATGGCATGATCGTAAATACGTTTTGCTTCCGATTTTTGTTTTACTTCTCCCACAGTCACATTTCCATCAATTTCCCTGAAATAACAATAAAATTCTTTAAATAATCATCACCATATTTATTTTATAATATCTAAAATATGTATCCCATATTTACGTTTCAAAACGATGACAGAATAACTTCTTATAATTTTTATAATTTATTTCAGCCTTTATTTTACTTTCAAAAATATTTTGCACTAATTATTCAGAAGACGGTAATCAATACTCATGTCCATTTCAAATTGTGCTCAATTATGATATAGTTCATAATAGTTCATAATTATGGAATAGTTCAATTATGGTATAGTTCATAATATACTTGCTGTTCAGTTAGAATTACTATATTTTAAAGCGTTTGAGCGAAAATATCCCAGATGATTTCTGTAGTTACAAATCTTTACTTCTCTATGCAGCTTTTTCGTTTCAAACCATCGACCTTCTATATATATATATATATATATATATATATATATATATCAGTTATATTGCTACGCTAATAGTTTTGTTCCATGTAACAGTCACTACACCTCTCTGCAGGTGTCTACTGCGTCACTTCACTAAACTCGGTAGTAACAGCCTACAGTTTACTGAAATCTACTTCAATCATGTTTCACTCAAATCAACATCCATCATGTTTCATTCCTTCCATCCACTCCGAGTTAATGGTTCTTCAAGGTGCTGTATTCCTGAATGCACCACAACTTAATGTAGTAAGCAAGTGTAGGATTTGAGATGAGCTATAATGCTTCTATTAAATGAGATTACTCATGAACTTCACTGACCAAAATTAACTGTTTAAAATCTAAAATCAAGAAAGGTAGATAATTCTAAAATCATCATCTGAAATTTTGTAAAAATATAGAAAGTGCAGTATAGGTGTACAGGAGCAAGCGTGATTTTAAAGCCACTAAGTAAAAGTAATAGACATAGCACAGTGTCATTGGTTTAAAATTTTGGCACAAAGCCAGTAATTCTGGGGGATGGGTAAGTCGATTACATCGACCCGTGTTAAACTGGCATTTATTTTATCAACTCCGACAGAATGAAAAGCAAAGTCGACCTCTACGGAATTTGAGAAGAAATGTTGTTAAGTATTTTGAGAACGATTCTGCCAACACGCTGTCTTAACAACTCAATCATAATAGAGCTATTTAGCAAAGGTTATTCTCGTCAGCGAGCATGACAAATGAGTGAACAAAGCCCCAGTGGTTAAGTTATTCGGCTCACGACTATAGAGTTGGGTTCAAATCCTGAACAGGGCAGAGCATTTTATATTTGAATAAAATAATTTTGCGTTGCTCTAGCATCTGCTTGTCTTAAAATGATTGTCAATCGAACTCTAGTGCAGTTCTGGCCTGCCTCTATTTCTCTCACCAGCTGTCACACCCTGGATGTCTCGCTGCGTCAAAAGGTTCGCGACTTCATTGTCACTTAAAACAACTAGCATGGTAAATGTTACGAAGCTTTATTTGTTCGCAAGGGACCGATTAGTACACACGCGCGCGCACATAAGCATACATATATATCTACATACATAAATAAGAAAAAGCAAAAATGAGTCTCAATGGCATTTGAACTCAGAGAATATTGACGAATTGTCCATAAGCATTTTACTCGGCATGCTAACGATTCCGCCAAGTCACCGCCTTAGCTCAAAATAATATTAGGATTTTTAATATTAGTAAACTGACGATAAAGAAGTCTTCCAAAATATACACCCTGCACTCCGTTCTCATACAATATTATTTAAAAACAATATCAATATAACTTTTAATAGCCACAGTTCTTATGATAATATCCATTTGCTGTTCTTTTAATAAAATATTCTGTTCCTCAAAAGATTGAGGCTCATTAATTGAGCACCAATAATATTGTCGAAGACATCGTAAGAAAACTTTAGGTTCATGCATTTTATGGCTCCTTATTTGATAACGTATTGTAAAGGAACATATCTTTCCAAAACTAAAAACGACAGAAGGATTGCGTAGATGTACATTTTGAGAAAATGAATTATACTTAAAGTAAAGGCTATTTGCCAACATAATGTGGTTGTCCTAGAAGGGACGATTGTTATTGCTGTTTAGCCCCAGGAAATTATACTTACATGGAGAAATTTGATATAAATGAATGGCGAGGCATGTTTACATGTAAGTCTGCAGTGACAGCAAAATTGTACGTGTTATAATACTTCAGGGAAACTAGAGTGGTAGCATATCGATATCTAATATCACTGATGGCATGAAGAGATTTCAGGGTTGCTTTCTGAAAAGACAAAAAGTATAATAAAACTCTTTAACGCGACTTTTATTTCATGGTAACATTTATGTCAAAATTAAATTTTTTTACAAAGCCAGTTTCATTTTTGTTATAAATAAGATCGACAGATTTAAAACACTTTGGGCATATAAAAACAACAATTACAAACATTATGGGGTATATATTTCAATAATTAGCCACAAATGAAGCGTGAATTGTGTCTCCCATATGTTTGTATTTTGATGATTATACAATCAATTGCGATCATGATCCGTTTCATATAACTGATGTGAAATCGTAGTGACTGCAGAAGACTGAGGCTATTGGTAAACTCATAGTAAAAATTTGGCCTTGTTTCCCTTTTTAAAGACAGCTGGATGTGATTTGAAGATAATTTGCTTGCTATTTCTGGCACATTATACGTTAACATAAAAAATCTCTCTCTCTCTCTCTCTCTCTCTCTCTCTCTCTCTCCTATGAATTTCTAGGGAGACAACTGAAAATATTGGTGGAGAAATTCAAGAAGAATAATATTTATGCATTTCAGTACTATTAATACAATAAATTTGTTACAGATGAGATTTTATCTGAGAAATTATTAATTGTAGATAATTAATCCTGATAAAGAACATATAATGCAGCGTACAAGTTAAATCGAGAAGGTATCATCTATAACTTATGAAATCTCACGTTTATGAATATAAATTACTACAAGATGAAAAAGAAATTATTGAAACAAATGTGAAGAGTGTTAAAGAAATTATTAAAGAATCAAACCAATTAAACAAAATATGAAAGGATGATAGAGCATAAAATATGTTTCATGGTGAATTGTGTGTCAACATTCACAAATAATAAATATACTAAATTTCTGTAAAACCTCGTACAATTTTAAAGGAAAATTTTAGTATTTAAACTAGTCCTTATTCACAAGACTCAAGGCAAAAAAAAAGTGTAAATAGTCAAGTAAGAAATGAAAGAACGTTTCTCAATTTTCTCAGAGCTTTCCTTTATAAATTACATAAGCCTAAAGATATCTCATTACATAAGTTAAAGAAACACATACTAGTTTCTTTTTTTTCTTTCTTTCTATAATAATCGACAAGATTATTTTTCAAGATTATTTAGTAAAAGATACAGATAAAGCGTTTGAATAAATGACAAAATACAAAAATAAAAATAATAAACTAAATAGTTGCATCGGTTGGCGGAGTACCATCTCTTTTGTCTTTAGTACTAATTGAAAAATTTTCACCGACTCCGAGTGTGTCACAGTACACTTTGGGAAGCTATGATTTACATGTGGTCTGTAGTTAGAAAAGAATATGGTAAAGAATTGCTAGGTACTACGTTTCGCGTAGCTTTTGAAGACGAAATGCTAGTATCTGTTCATTAAGAAAATTTCAGATATTGTGTGCTACACAAAACAAACATAGTATCAAATATATAAAAAATATTTCTATTGGGTCAGACGATGGACTCTCCCGTTGAAAACCACGTATGAGTGTTCAGTTTCTGCTGAACGACCTGTTTATAGTGATCAAATGCATGTGCTGTACATGAGTTCACTCTCTCTTCATCAAACTGACTTTGCCTGTACAGGTGCACAAGTGTACCACACATCACATGTCGATAATGATCGCAGAACGACATGAAAAGAAGTGTTTGCTCAAGAACACAACGTGCAGCTCTATCCGGAAATCGAATCCATGATCTAGCGATCGTGAGTATAACACCTAAATCACTGGTTCACGTACCTTCACAAATAATATGCACAAAGTGCATATTATTAGCTTCCCTTTCTTGTTTTGCACATATTATATAATTATATATCTTAAGGCGGCGAACTGGTAGAATTGTTAACCGGGAAAAATGCTTAGCGGTGTTTCATCCGACCTTTGCCGTTCATCCTTTCGGGGTCGACGAAATAAGTACCAGTTGAGCACTGGGGTCGATGTAATCGACTAAGCCCCTCCCGTAAAATTTCAGATTATTAAATTACATCTCGTTTGACCTCGGGTTAAAGGCAATCAACAAAGACAACATGATTTCATATGCTAATCTTTTCAGTGGGGGAAAATTGCCCATCACCTTTGGGGTTAATTCGCATGCATTCAGATGTAGAGAAAATCTAAATGTAATTAGAACTCTGGTGACTACTTGAATTCACGTATGGGTCTAAATATAAAGAATATATAGATTTTTTAAGGCAAATGTAGCATTAATATGTAAATTTCATTTAGCGATATTTTCCTATTTAAATGTTGGTATTTATGTATCTGACGATTAGATTTTTATTCAATGCTATAATAAAATCTACAATTGATACGTAAATAAATATCTCTATTTCTGGCTGCTCGCCGCCTTATCATCAAAAGAATAATATTAAGGTGATTCCGGGAGAATTTTGATTCCAGGATTTCTTATTGGACAAAGAGTACATTTGCAGAGAAAATAAGTAAATAAATAAATGAATAAATACATATAACCTTAAACACAATAGCTCACACTTGTAGAAGCCAATCTATCGAAGATATATATAGCTTTGAATGTGCTATTGAATTTCATAAATATTCATAAGACAAAAGCATAAGAGACACCGCTGTCGAGATGATAATGTTCTCGTAAGTGTACTATGTTTAATAGTGTATATTAGTTGAAGGTGTAATATTAAATATACCTTAACCTCGATATCATTATGAAAATAAAGCAGTATTATAGTTTAAAGCTAAAAAGTTCTATTCTTCTTAATTTCAATTTTGTTTAACTTAAATACAACTGCCTGTAAAAAACATATTACACAAAATATATTATAGAATTAAGGAAAATATACTTTTGAAAAGAGATCGGCTGTCTTAGGACTGATTGTATAAATTAGTAATATTAAAACTACAGTTAACATTCACAAAACTATTCTTTTAAATTAAGTACTGTTAAATTAACTTACCATAGTTTGCTTTCCATAGGCTGTTATACCCAAATGGAAAACAACTAACACCAGGAAGAGGCGAGGTACCATTTTGTTGTCGATCCGTCTAATTTCTTCTGCTTCGGTTTACTGTTAATTAAAACAATTCTATAATTCTTTGATAGTATTCAAACTTAATAAAATATCATTAGATCAAGCGTTGTGGTTCTCAGTTAAACATATATGCAACAGAAAAATTGTTTGGTAATTTATATTTATATTTATATATATGTATATATATATATCTGCCTGTCTCACTCTCTCTGTATATGAACATTTAGAAACGCACTCACACACACATACATAGACAATTATTCATACATTCGCATATACACTCCTCCTGCTGCAATCATAACAGAAAGTCTAAGCGATTTGATATCGTGGGAACATTAGCCAAAACAGGGATCTGTCAAGCAAGATAAAAGAATAATATATCAGTGCAAAAATAGACGAAAATGATTGGCCAAAATAAATGTTTTGAAGTTACACAACTCAAACGGATATATTCATGAAATTTGTAGAATATATGAACACACCGAAAAATTAGAACTGTTTGACTTGAAAAATTGAAAAAAAACAAAACAAACAAAACGCTATTAGCACACGAGGAAACCAAAACTAAAGAAGAAAATGACGAATGATAAGCACATAAAAAATGTGAGAACTAAGTATCATACCAATCATTATTCAAAAAATTATATAAACAGACGCATATTTACCCTCTCAAACAAGCATACGTGTTTGCAAGCATGCGTGTGAATGCGCACACAAAAGCACAAATCTATTCGTTCATTGAATTCGTAAATACTTATGCGTGCGTGTTTATAGGGATGCCCGGAAGGGCATCTTGGACAAATACTTTCTATTATAATACTTTTTATTATAAGCGTTTTCAGAGAAAGTGGATTGATGGAAACTGTGCAGAAGCCTGTCAGATACACTATATTAAAACACCACGTCATTATATCGATTATAGTAGTAGGAAACTTTTAAGGGTGCTGAACACCAGATGTTCTTCAGAGAAAAACTCCGCTTAGGCAAGTATTCCGGTCCTTAACTTCTTACTCTCTGAAGACCCAGGCCGCATCCAAGTCATGGCGCTTGGTTGCCCTTCTGCTGACGATTTTTAGACAGTTACATATCGGACATTTGTGCGCTTAAACCACTTTGGGATTTCATCTAGTCGTTCCAGTTGGGACACTTCCGAAGTGCCCCTTCCCACGCTGTCCACTGGCCCCGTTGGCTCTGCTGTACTGCCTCCCGGATTCTTATGTTTCTGATTCATGATCTTCCAGATTCTTCCTTTTTCTTTCTTCCTGTAAAATCAAATCTCTCCTCACCTTTCCCATGGCCTCTGGTCACCACTCAAATTTTGTTTCATTAGGTCTTTGCCTATTGACCTGAGTGTATCCCATTATTTCTCTTGAGACATAATTTCAGCTTGGCCGGGTGACAGTAGAGTGCAATATCAGTAAGCCCTGATAGGGCACCGAGCTAATTCCTTGTATACTTGTTGATTTTGGCTGCCATGCCCTCCACTGTACTAGTGCTGATATTGTAAATCAACACGGGCCAGGAAAGCTTTTAGATTAACGAACTACAAGCACCAATCCTTGTATTTGCCAGAGAGAATCCGACAGAACCAGTCATATCCTATGCTTCAATTAAATCGTATTCGTTTTTACATATTGATATTCCTTTAAACGCTTGTTATCCATATTCGATTCATCTTTCTAATTTTTCATTTGTCCTCTTTTCTCTCTTTGTTGAAGCCAGCTCCATATTCATCTAAATTAGCCTTCTATTTGATATATTTCAAGTTGTTTTTTTCCGAAATAACCATACATTACATTCTGAGGAGGTGAAAAAAGATATCCCCAGTCACTGTCACGATTTTTCAACCGATTAAACACAGACCTGTACGTTGGCAAAGGGAATTGTTGGTTTCGCCCATATATTTCTCGTTGGACTGGGCAGGTTATGCAGTGTATTAGATTCTGTGTTTTGGAGTTCATATTTTCATTTTTATATTTCCATTGTTTACTAATTTTAAGGGTCAATTCTGTTGCTCTAGGAAGTTTATAAATTTGTAAAGTCGCATTTGACTAATTTTGAATCCAGCCACTATTGAATAAATACGTCTTGCCATACTAATATGAAATGTTCTGTAGATGTGTGAAGGATGGCAAAAATAAAGTTCGAATATTACTGCGTGTTTGCATTTTTTGTAATATATATCAGTGGTACTATGGACTTGCACACACACACACACACACACACACACACACTTATGTTCAGCAGTTATTCGTTATGGGTAACGTTCTGTTTCGGTGGTAGAATTCAAACTACAGCCCTTCACCACATTTTGCAAAATATTTTCAGAAAAAATAACAAAAATCAATATATTTAATATATTTGACTTCACACCTATAAGGCAGAAGAACGCATTAAAAGTATTTCTGGTATCACAAGATATTTAGTGTGTTGAGAAGATATTTATTTTCCTGAAAAGAGTTTCATGATATCGCTAGTTCTGCATGCGTTTCTTGGATTGCCTATTTCTTCTTCTTCTTCTTCTTCTTCTTCTTCTTCTTCTTCTTCTTCTTCTTCTTCTTCTTCTTCTTCTTCTTCTTCTTCTTCTTCTTCTTCTTCTTC
>NC_068985.1:108428340-108433443 GCF_001194135.2 Octopus bimaculoides
TCTCTCTCTCTCTCTCTCTCTCTCTCTCTCTCTCTCTCTCTCTCTCTCTCTTTCTTTCTCTCTCTTTCTTTCACTGACAAAATTCCGTGCAGCACGAAATTTTGTCAGTGAACAGATCGTGGTCTCAAAGCGACGAAAATATTTTGGCAAAGTAAATTAAAATCTTGAAGTGAATCTAACGGATTTTGTGTGTTTCTTAAATGGCTTATAAACACCTTCCACGCTGCAATTGTTTTCGTTCCAGCACACGAACTCAGATCGGGTCGCTTGCTATGCAAGTACATCTCCGTAATTTATTGTAATTATAAGCCCTAAAATTCACTTTATAATTGTTCACAGGCACATGGTGTAGTGGTTAAGAGCGCGGGCGACTAACTCCAAGATTCCGAGTTCGATTCCAGGAAATGACCTGCATAATAATTAGGAGATTCAACTATTTCTTGCAGGTCAAGGGGATGAGTTTTTGAAATTGTAAACTGTGACTTAAAAAGATTTCCGTAATATTTTTTATAGGTCATGAGATCAAGTTTTAAAATGGAAAGTGTGGCTTGAGGGAGATTTGGTTGTTATTTCTGGCACATAAAGGATTAAATTACTTTTATGAATAACTAAATGTGTACTCATTATTTTATGGCGGTAAGGTGTCATTTGAGGGAGATTTGGCTGCTATTTCTAGCAAATCAAGAGCTGATTTTTTTTGTGAGGGGCGCGCATGCCTACATTAAATTGTGCTAACTTTTTTCTATCTTAAAACAGTTGTGTTTGACTTCTGTTCTCTAGCAGATTACAACTTGATACGTTTTGTTTATTGTTAAGAATTGTGACTCTTGTTTACGATTGGAAGTTTAAACGAAAGAAGGGTATAAAAAGAATTAAGAAAGAAATAGAAATTATAGTCATAAGAATCCTTGACACTGAACCCGAGAAGAGGGAAGATTACAAAGACTGTTTTTCTGACACTGTTAGTATAAAGGAGTATACATTCAGTGTTTTGCGACCGATTTTCACTGATTCTAGATTTTCTCACCCCTAGCTAGTGGGGTCTGTTTATGTTGTGTGTGTGTGTGTGTGTGTGCGTGTGTGTGTTTACGTGTGTGTGTTTACGTGCGTGCTTGTGTGTGTCTGTGTCTGTGTCTGTATGTGTTTGCGTGTGTGCATGTGTGTGTGGCGGGGTTGTGAAAGTTTGTATAAATATAGGTTAAAAACAGAATTCCATAGAAGCTGAACGAATATGATACCAAAAAAAAAAAACAAGAAAGAACAAAAATATAAAAATCAAAATAAATTTAACATTACAACTTTTTAAAATTTAACCATTTAATCTAGATATGATGCTACCATAAAGCTCAGCTTCCTGCCTTATCAAAATCTCGTTTACATTATTCCATCAATTTAAAAAAAACTTTTTTCGTGAAGAACTCTGCTTAAGGATCTATCCGATGTTTATCCGATGTTACCATTCTATTCGTCATCACGGTCTTATCTAGCGATGGGACATGATGTTGTAGCTAGGACACTGCATAAAATGTAAACATAATAGAGCTGACTTAATAATTTAGTATAGAGAAGAGAAACTGCGTACAGTTGTGGAATATTTAATATTAATGCTTTCAAATATCTTCGAGATGTCTTCTGCGATATACAATAATTCTTGATGCCGTTTTTTAAGATTTCTTGGAGAATCCTTTCTCAGGATGATATTTTATTTCTCATTCAAAATTCTTCAAAACTTCTTAAGAATCTTTAAGACCTCTTGCTTTTTCTCACAAAACATCTCTTCTGTACATAATGCTAATGAAGACTTGATTAGTCTGTTGCGTCGCTCGTCATCTCGACATTGTAAAGCGAACTTGTCAATTGCTTGACCATTTAAACTTCCACTATATATTAATGTAATTTTATTGTTGAATTATTTGAGTTCGTTATGTAAATTAGATGTTGGCTTACATAATTTCCGTTGTTGCAATTTAGACATAAACACCGGCTAACGGTTATATATTGACTTTAAGAAGTATCTTGCATATTTTCACAATGTTGGTTCCACACAGAATTTATAGAGTCCTTATGAGCTGATCAGTTTCTTTGCCTGAAAACCTCTGGTTTCCGAGATTACGACCGAGACACTAACTAACATTAAGTACTGTAAGGCGACGAGCTGGGAGAACCGTTAGCACACTAGGTAAAATGTTCAGCGGCATTTCATCCGTCTTTACGCTTCTGTGTCTGTGTTTGTCCCCTCACCATCGCTTGACAACCGATGCTGGTGTGTTTGTGTCCCCGTAACTTAGAAGACTGTGTGCTTTCGGTTATCGTGTCAGATGTGTAGTTAGTATTGACAAGTGTAACGGTAGGCATAAAATAAGTGTTAGCTCGTAGCATCAACACATCCGATCACAGGTACAGAAGAGGAGATAACCACTCCAAAATGCATGCATCAAAAGTCTGGCCAGAGAAAGTTGCGTACTGATTCGCGGCATCAAAATTCTAATAGATAAGTAGAAAATAGAGTATCTGAGGTGCCATACATGTTACGACATTTCCTCTTAACATGTCTCTGCATCCCCTCCACTTTATTCCTGTGGATTTTGGGGTCACTGAGGTTGACACAATTCACACTGTAGTTCACCACTGGATTGATTTAGGAAAGCATTATATGCCTGCCAGTTGTCTTTTACAATTCTAGTTCCTGTCAGCACATGTTTATTAATTACTGGTAATAATGTGGTGGCGCTTCTGCCCGGGACAGGAACTAAAATGCATCTTAAACTGCCGCGTTCTACCATTCCAAGTACCGAGTGGCCTTCCCGGTAACGACCGCGATGGTACTTTCTGCGCATGAACTTGGATTCATCAATTTCCACAACATCTTGTCCTCCAAGTTAGAGAGGATTGTCGATGCACCATATGGCACAAATGTTGCAGAAGTAATTATGCCAGTTAATAATTGCTTCTGATGCGATCCAACTTGCGTCATCATAACAAACCGTTTACAGTCCATACACAAGTGAAGCAAGTAAGAACAAATGTGCAAAACTTTTCTCAAGTTTGAAATGCGACATTGTTTTTGTTACCTACATTCCACACACATAAATACATGAAACAGAACACGCACGCACACACACACACACACACACACACACACACACACACACATATGCACGTACAGCCATTAGCTTCCTCCAATTGCATAAATTCATAAGCACACACACACACACACACACACACACACACACAGACTCATTAGCTTCCTCCAAGCACATAAATACATAAGCACACACATACACACGTACACCAATTAACCTCCTCCACACACATAAATACATAAAGCGTTAGTAGTTCCAAGGGACAGCACTGCTCTCAAAGGGAAAATACTCTGTCTCGACTCATGAATTGTAAAAAAAGACATTATTTAGTTTCAACAAATGCTGTACATTCGTCGCGTGGTATCAGAAAGTTACCGGACTAGATATGTTTAATAAAAAATAACTTATTTACCTAAGTTTTAACACAATCCCCTTCAAAATAGTCAACTTGCACAGCGTTCTTGCCAGTTTTGGCATTCGGTCTAGAAGTCGTTTTCCGTAAGCGAGTCGAGGACCTTCTGCGATTCGCTCTGGATCTCGATAACTTTTTCATCTGCAGCTGCTAAATCTGGCGGATAGGGCAGATGCGGAAGCGATACCATGTTGGCGAGAAACACAAGAATGAGGTCAGCTCGGTGACAGGATGCATTGTCACCGTGATTAATCCAATTCTTCGCCCTCCACAGATCCGATCACTTTCTTTTCATATTTGAACTAAAATTTGTGAGTTGTAGTTTAATAGCTCCTCGAATACATAAATGGTGTTTATTCTAATAAGTGTAGTACATTCATTTACATGCTGAAATGTCACCTGAATGGCTAGTAATGCAGACAGGACCGGATTTGATACAAAGTTGCTATTAGTTCAAATATGCTTGAGGCATATTCGAACCCGTAAGAAAGCCATTCACTGTATTTTGAAGGAAAGATGTTAACGCAGCGAATCAGTACGCAACTTTCTCTGGCCAGACTTTTGATGCATGCATTTTGGAGTGGTTATCTCCTCTTCTGTACCTGTGATCGGATGTGTTGATGCTACGAGCTAACACTTATTTTATGCCTACCGTTACACTTGTCAATACTAACTACACATCTGACACGATAACCGAAAGCACACAGTCTTCTGTAATGCTGGATATAAATAGATAATCTTCGTGAACTTGATGGTGAAGACCAAAACAAAAAACTAAAAGAACATAAATGAAATAAAAATAATTCTTTTTCTGAGAAGTAAAGAAGAGTTGCCTCCCTTTGTACTGTACTAGTGACTCAAATGGGCAACTTATGATTGCTTACGTGTTCAATCTTTAACATTATGTTGATATCTCTCAAACAAATAATTTCAACCACTGTGTATGAGTTCTTTTCTCTTTCCCATATCATTATACCCAGTCTGTTATGCTTCCATGTTATTGAGGCCTTAACAGGAACATTCCAAAAGTATTTTGTCATATTATATGTAGTTATACTCCCCGTATCACGTTTGTATTCCAAGATATTCCTTTTCCACAACTATGTTCCACATGTATTCAAACTTGCAATATCTATTCTGTCACGTTTTCTATTTATGCTTAGCGTCCGATTCCTTAACCATGTACCACTTTTCCTTAAAACTGTACTTTCCCTATCATTCACTTCATTGTGTTACATATTATAAATGTAAAAAAACGCCAGTATCTATTGTGTTATATTAACATCTAAATTCTGTAATAATGCACTTTAAGTTGTTGCCTTCAGTAATATATCTGTGTGTACGTTTCTGACTACTGACAAAAGGACAACAGGCTTGCTAAAGTTCAAAGTGAATGTTAACCGCTTGCATCGAGAAAACATCCCTGTACCCTTGCGAACGAAGGATTGGAAATGTAGAAGTACACCAGTCTTCAGTTGGCTAACGACCAAGTTTAACCAAAACTTGTATGTGTGTGTGTTTGACCCTGCGTGTTTGTGCATACATACATACATACATACATACATACATATATACATATATATATATATATATATATATATATATATA
>NC_068985.1:108433816-108436841 GCF_001194135.2 Octopus bimaculoides
ATATAATATAATATAATATATATGTATGTATATGTTTCTGTATTTAAACATATGTGCATATGCATGTAAACAAGCGTACATGGATGAAAATATGGATGTTATTTTATATGTGAGTCTTGCTCCATACTAATCCTTTTGAATTCTTTACATATTTTAACCATACATTTGATAACGTGTAGCTTCAATATCTTGATCAGGCGTGTCTTACCTGGTTTTTTGAAACCCAGGTTCTTAAGTTTGCTGTTGAGTCAGTTTAGTTACGTAGCTAAGTGTACTAATATTTGTAAGTAGCAGTCTGAAGTTATAGTCGTGAATGAATTATCACTGATTGAATAACCATTGATTTCTCATCAGTTCGACACAGATGTTTCCTTTCTCACTCGTCTTAAATATTAGTATCTACTAGTCTACTAGTCAACTTCAGGGGATAATTCCACTCCCACTCCCATTTCCAGATCATTATGCCTTAGTCTGTTATACTTTCATGCTTTTGAATTTTTGGCAGGAACATTTTACCGGTATTCTGGCATCACTTTGGTTTCTTATATATTAAAAGCCAGAGAATTGCTCTTTCTTTGGACTTCGTTATATAATGTTTTAACCACGACATTACATCGTGATGACATTATCGAACAGATTTTATGATGCAGATGGCATCATTAGTATTAAATCTACGGTCCTCGTGTCTAAATACTTTGTCTTCATCCCTTACCCTTTGGGACATCAGGTAGTTCGCTATTATTTCTGTTGTGTCGACGCCCCCAAGCGAAGAAGTAGGATGGCCCGAGACATATAAATAGAGGTAGTCTGGCCGTGGTAGGAGTGTTGAGTAGCAGTTGTGTAGCGGTTGAGTAGAGATCATCCGAAGGTGCTAGATAGCAGTAGCTTGAGACATAACAATTTCCTAGTTCCATATTGCAAAAGCTTACTCATCAAAGTAAGAGCTAATATCTCTGTTGTTAGTCCAGAATAGATAACACTGGTTACCAATTTTTTTCCCTTAGACATTTAACCTGTGCTTCGTGTGTATAAGATGCAACCCCAGTTCTTTCAGTTAAAATCAAGCATAAGATATTGCAATGTGTATACTGGTAAATGCAGTGTTTCATCTTTTGCTTAAAATGCAAGAACTTATGATATTCACATATATGATCGCATAATGTATAGGATCTTCATGTGGCTTGATAAAAAAACAAAAACAAAACAAAACTCACTTTGGAATCATGTGGTTTGGGGTTCAGTCCCACTGCATGGAAACACCACCAAGTGTCTTCTACTCTAGTCTCAGGTTAATAAATGCCTTGTGAATAAATTTGATAGATAGACAGAAACTGTGTATGTATGTATGTATGTATGTATGTATGTATGTATGTATGTATGTATGTATGTATGTATGTAGATAGATATACACGTTAAAGACCTTTTTCAATTCCCGAGCGTTATACTAATACATCTGTTTGTTTTCTACACCACACGTCTTCGTCTTTTGTTTTATTTTGCGAATTCTCCCTATGTATATATATATATGAGGTAAAGTTCTCGGACTACTTCTGTAGCGCGCCAAAGATGTCAGCACACGGTTGTGTGCACAATGAGAGCTAGTAGTGACCGCCATGAGGCAGTATGCTCAGTAACATCGCTGTTTTCACTTGTAAATTCTTCGTCTTTATGATCACGTGTATGCTGTAGTTTGCGATTTTGCCGTGGACAGGTAGTTGGAACAAAGAGCCAACGAGAAATTTTGCGTTAAACTTGGGAAGTCTGCTACTGAGGCACTGAGCATGCATCGGCAAGCTTACAGCAACAAGGCAATGGATCGTACGCAATGTTTCGAGTGATACGGGCGCTTCAAAAGCGGAAGAATGTCCTGGAACACGATGAGCAATTTGGAAGACCTGCCATGAGGGTAACCCCCGAAAATGTAGAGAAAATTTATCAACTTGTGCATGAGGATCGTCGGAGGACAATCAACGACGTTGCTGATGTTCATGGTCTGTCGTGTAGGTCCGTGCACGCAATCCTAACGCCCGAATTGAACATGCGACGTGTCTCTACCAAATTTGTTGCCCACCTGCTGACCACTGAGCAGAAAGAACATCACGTCGATATCTACTAAGATCTCCGTTAGCGCGCAAAGCCGATGACCCATCCTTCATATCGAGGATCCTCATCGGTGACCAGAGTTAGATCTACGGGTACGACCCTGAGACGAAGCAACAGTCGTCACAATGGAAGAGCCTTTCATCTCTTCGACCGAATAAGGCACGACAGATCCGCAACTCAATCAAGAGCATGCTTATCATTTTTTTCGACAGCTGCAGTATTGTGCATCGAAAATTCGTCCCCCAGGGCCATATCGTCAATCGAGAATTCTACTGCCGCGTTTTGAAACGTTTGAAAGAGGATCTGTGGAGCACGAAGAGTTGGATTCTTAACGTCGATAATGCACCCTGTCACCAAATTCTCCTCACTCCAGAGTTTCTCGCTCCAAACAACGTTATCGCTTCTACATCAGCCTCATTGGCCAAATTTACCACTTGCGGACTTCCATCTCTTCCCCAAGATAAAATGGCGGCTCGAAGGTAGCAGTTGTAACACCGTTGTTGAGATCCAGAACGAATCGCTGAAAGCTGTAGATTCACTGGCGGTAAATAGCTTCTAGGCCGGATTCCAAAAGTGGTGGAAACGCTGAGAGTGGTGTATTGCTGAGCAAGATGACTATTTAGGAGATGGTAGAACTTAGGCAGATAAGTTATTTTTTATTAAACATGACTGATCTGGAAAATATTTCCTACTACCTCGTATATATATATACATGCTTGTTTGAGTATATTCCACAAAGCATTTCTTGTGCAGACCCAGAAATCCAGGATCTGGAATTATCCAGTAATTTTTGCGAGTTTATTTTGTCTCTTCGCCTTCTCTGCTGGTGCTATATGAACATTTATTGTGGTTTTAGAGTCAAGCTTTGACTGCTATTTTCAGCGTGGTAGTATCTCTTAGATACCCTAAATTATAATTAAAA
>NC_068985.1:108436863-108440897 GCF_001194135.2 Octopus bimaculoides
ATATATATACATATATCTATCTATCTATCTATCTATCTATCTATCTATCTATCTATCTATCTATATATATATATATATAAACACACACACACACACATACACACACACACACACACACACTATATATATATATGTATAGATACATACATAGATAAATAGATAGATAGATAGATAGATAGATAGATAGACAGATAGATAGACAGATAGATGTATATATGTGTTTGTGTCTTTGTGCTTGTGCATGTCCCATCACCGCCACCACCGCCACCAATTGACAACCGATGTTGGTTTGTTCCCTTAGCGGTTCCAAGAGGCCGATGGAATAGATCTTGGACTTCAAAAATAATTACTGGAGTTGATTTGTTAGACTAAATTCTTCAAAGCGCTCTCCCAGCATGATCACATTCCAGTAACTGAAACAATTCAAAGAGAAGCCAAACTCGAAAGTTCTAGGAAAGTAATGGTGCTCTACGTTGAAGAAAATCTATTAAATGATGTTTAAAACGGTATAAATTTATGTGTTGCGAAAAGAAAAGAATTCTCACACTTCGAAAATGCTGTAATTATTTGTTTTTTAACAGTTTCCCAACATATTTGATCAAATTATTTTTCTTGGATAAAGGTCTCTGTCCTAAGTGTATCAATTCTTTTGCTTTGGCTGCTTACAAATTTACTTCAATTTTTAAAATGTTATAAATATAGTGAAATAATCATTTTAGAAAACTTTTATAAACCTTCGCAAGTACATAAAGAAGGAGAAAACCAATGGAAAAAACACCACGTTAAAATGCGCCTCTCTTTTTAAAAATTCTTTAAACTGGGAAATTCTCAGCTCAGTGCCATCAATCTGGTTCAACGTTAAATCAATCTGTCTTGTTGCTTATTCGAAATGTTGAGGTTATTATTTTAGCATATTTACCCCTCGGCGTATGAGATATTACGTTAGTAGTTCAAACTGAATAATTAACCCTCAAAGGCTTCTTGAAATGTTTGAACAGTACATAATATCGACTTTAGTTTCAATTATTTGATCATGAAATTTATGAGTGGTAGTGCAATTGGAGTAAAGTTATATTTTTTACTAGGTTTAGATATGAAAAAATTATCTTAGAACAGTGACAAGGCGGAATAATCGTATGGAGGTTATTCTAGCGCGTCAAGTCCTTATTTTCTTTTATCAAATCTATCTCGCTCTTAAAATTGTCCATAACAAATGATGGCTTCTTTATTTGCCTCAAAGGCAAACCACAGAAATAAAGACACAAAGAATGGCTCTTAAAAACTGAATCAGAAATTTATCAATGGAATGCTCTGTACACACAAACACAAACCCTCATACATACTTACACACGAACAAATACTCATTTTACATACATAATGGAAACTTATACATATGTATGCATACAGTTATAGCCAATAAGTACTGCTTGGAAACAAATAACCCGTATTTTCCGAATTCATTTAAGATATTCAAACTTATTATGGTTTGAGATATGTATATCTGCATGAAATTTCAAGATACCGAGATACAGAAATAAAAGCAGTTTAGCTTACACATTGGTAAACTGATTTATGTTTGTGTGTAAACTAATTTGTATGAAACTATTTTGTAAATTAGCTTCATACAAACTACATACAAACTAAAACTAGTTGGTATGTAGATATCAGCAACATCTTACCTGGCGTGAATTCGTAAATGTTTAAATTGGTAACCTAGCAGCGTACCAGACAGTCATGCAGTGTATATTCCATAGCTGTGACTATGGAGATCATGAGATTAAGGAGCATGGGGACTATAAGAATTGACTGCTCTGTTACCTTATAGAACTGAGTTTCAATCTTGGAGACATTAGGTTGAAGTAGTAATCAATGATGTTCCCAGTGACTTAGGAGGCACAACTTTTTTGTTGTATATTTTATTTTGCCGTGTTTGTTTTTGGCATTGTCCTGTGCGTCCGTTAGCTATTCCCAGTGGATTTTTGCTACTGGCTCCGCCAAAAGTGAACAATTAACGTCAAAGGCGCGAAATTGTAATGATCTTTTGGACGTTCACTGATGAGGAATTAGCTTCGAGTTTTCTGTTTATATTCTTGTAAAATTTTTCGTTTGTTGTGTTTTTGTTAAATTTTTAAAACACATGTTTGATTGAGCGATTAAAATGTGTCGCTATGAGACATATTTATGAATGTATACATGTGTACATGTGAATATCTATCTATCTATCGATCTATCTATAACATAAACAAACTAGCAATTGTTTTTTCTAGTAAGCATCGAAATGTGTATTGCACGATGATAATTGTATTGCATGATGATAAGATGATAATTTATTTTCGAACGCAGAAACGCCATTAGAACAGCAGAAATATTGGAAAAATTGCCCTTACGAAGCGGAAAAATTTGTCAAAAAACAGCTATGGGTCACGAACCCACATTCCTTAAAGACTCCGGCCAAGTTCTTTACCATTAAGCTAAACTGCCTGTTGACAAACTAATCCGAAGTCTTAGACTCTATAAAGCTAAATGTACAATTACGTGTATATAAATATAAGCAAAGATTTGCTGACAACCTTTTCCGCTTTGTAAGGGTAATTTACCCAATATTTCTGCTGCTCTACAGCATCCCTGTGTTGTATGTATGTATCTATGTAAATAAATATGTAGGTTGGTATATAGATAGATTGAGATTATGCAATAGAAGTAAATCCATAATGGAAGCAGTACTAAAACCACACGCATATTCAAATGTACATATATGCTTATTGTATGTTTGTGTTGGTGGTGATGGTGTGTGTGTGGTAAGGTAAACGGGTAAATTTAGGAATCCAGCAATAACTCATTGGCATATATAAACTTCCATGGGAATATACCCATTTTCTCATTCATATAACCTTATCGTATAACCATATCATTCATCCATGACATCTTAGATATTAACGTTTAAGTATCCACTCTTGTTGATCTCCACATAAAAAAGCATGTTCTCATATATTAGCGCTAACACAGAGACACTCATACAGGGATACACCCCACTCATCCGTACCTAAGTACAAAACATACATGTAGTCGTATAAACCTCCACATGCATACACACAAAATAAAAAGCTATCCCAATGCACAAAGATAAATGTGATGATGTTGTTAATATCAAAGTTATGTTATTATCAATATGTAAAAAATCAATCTTATTATTATTAATGTTAATATTATTATTGTTATTATTGTCTTTTATTTTGATATCTTGTTCCTGTTTTTTTTCGTTTCCCTTTTGTATATTTTTTTGTCTTATAAAAGGTCATTCGTTCTTGCTGGGTCTTCTTGTCTGAGAGCATGTGCTGCAATAGTAGGGAAATGAGATTCTGGTGGTACAATGCTCGGCTGAGCCGTGATATCTGTGAACCTTTTGTAACTTATAGATTGTAGTTGACGCCGACGCATGAGGCAGACTATGAAGATAGCAACTAAGACGAAGCAACAGACTCCAAGGATTACAGCAACAACCAGACCAGCTCCTATTTCTGCAACAAATACATAAGTTTGATAATTAGAAAGAATGCATGAAACATAAAGAGTGAAAGAGAGATAAAGAAATGTAGACACATGAGAAAGGAGTAAGAAAACGAAAAATAGAAAATGAGAGAGAGAGAGAGAGAGAGAGAGAGAGAGAGAGAGAGAGAGAGAGAGAGAGAGAGAGAGAGAGAGAGAGAAAGAAAGAGAGAGTTGAAAATGAAGGGATCTCTTCTATATTGAACAAATCGACCATATGTTAGCAGATTGTATCACCAAACGTCTACGAGACATCCGTTTGAGCAACAATTTATCGTCTGTTTGTCGCTGTTTCAGATCACCTACACTCACTCGTTCACCCACCAATCTGTGGTGCTATAGTTGATAGCACACGAAAAAAAGGTAAGTGGAGGATTCCGAGGGCCCACCGCACACCGATTTCAGTGGTAAAAAGTCCTTTGCGGTATATTAGATGAGATTAGTTGATAGCACAAGAAAAAAAAAAAAAAAAAAAAAAAAAAAAAAAA
>NC_068985.1:108441306-108442923 GCF_001194135.2 Octopus bimaculoides
GGTGGGTGGGGCTGTGTGTTTGAGCTTGTCCTAAACCTGAATGGGTGCCATTGCAAAGAGATTTTCTCTTTTGAACAAGAAACAAGAAATTTTATCTCACCTCCCCTTCTTTCTCTTTCCCACTATACACACACACACACACACACACACACGTACACGTGCACGTGTGTGTGTGTGTGTGTGTGTGTGTGTGTGTATACAATTCCCCACAAAATAAAAATGCATATACATACAATCATACATTAAACTACTCCCCCGCTCAAAAGGTACCTGAATAAATGTTGTTTAAGGATTCTAAACGAAACACCCAGAGGTGAATTATCCAAATTCCAAAGAATTTCTCTCAACACATGGCTATGATGCACCTCCCTTCTGCTCGTGATCAGAGATACACATATTATCAGCCACTAAGGGACATGCTCAACTGGTTAAGGTCAAACAACTGACAAGCAAATTTGTGGTGTTGTGTGTAGAATATTTGCTGTAGTCCATCTTTTATACCAAGACAAAACAATGTACATGTATTATTCTTCTTCTTCTTATTAAGGCAGCGAAATGGTAGAATCGTTAGCTCACCGGGCGAAATGCTTATCACTATTTCGTCTGCGCTACGCTCTGAGTTCAAAGACCACCAGGATTGATTTTGCTTTTCATCCTTTAGGGATCGATTAAATAAGTACCAGTTAGGCACTGGGATCGATGTGATCGACTTAATCCCTTCCCCCAAATTTGAGGCCTTGTGTTTCCAGTAGAAATAATTATTAGTATTATTATTGAGTGAGAGAGCAGTGCATGCCATCAAAGTGACACTGGGGGAACAATATACAAAGCCCAATATACTTATCATGACTACCCGTCTGATAAGAGTACTCCAGGCACTTGCATCACAGCAATATGTGAGCGACATGATGATCTGCGTATGACCTTGCAGGTGGGGCCCGCGCAAATGTCCCTGAGGTGGGGGTAAGCGTTTAAGAATGTTGAACGAAACACCCTTGTTTCCAGAGGTGAATGATTCAAACTCCAAAGAATTCCTTTCAAGACATGGCGATGGTGCTTCCCCACTACTTCTGCTCGTGATCAGTGATGCACATATCATCAGCAATCAAGGGACATGTTCAACTGGTTATGGCCAAACAAATGAGAAGCAAGTCTGTGACATTCAGCTGAATATTTGCTGTAGCCTATCTTTTATACCAAGACGATACATATTATTGTTATTATTATTATTCAGTAGTTTTATTTTTATAACGTGCTTTCACTTCACTACCGAGCGCAGCTCTGTGCGCCTTGGGTATGTGCTGTGGTTTGCTGGGGTGCTCTTATGTTTACTGTATTGAAAGTGTTTTGCGTAGAATGTGTGCAGTACCCAGTAGTGCAATTTTCTGTATGTTATATATATATGTAAGTCCTGCTATTTTTGTTATGTATTTGTCTGAATATTTTTTTTGATAGGAATTGTTTCTGTTTTTAGATTCCACATTCGAGTTATCTCTATTTCCAGGTCTTTGTATTTTGAAAGTTTTTCCATTTCTTTTAGAGAAACGTTGTCATCTGCTGGTATTGATACATCAATTAGAAAGCATTTTTTTTCTTCATGATCTTTGACAACTATAT
>NC_068985.1:108445251-108450602 GCF_001194135.2 Octopus bimaculoides
CTTCTTCTTCTTCTTCTTCTTCTTCTTCTTCTTCTTCTTCTTCTTCTTCTTCTTCTTCTTCTTCTTCTTCTTCTTCTTATTATTATTATTATTATTATTATTATTATTATTATTATTAAGGTGTGAGCTGGCATAATCGTTAGCACGCCTGGTAAAAGACTCAGTGTCATTTCGTCCGTCGTTATGTTCTGAGTTCAAATTCTGCCCCGGTCGACTTTACCTTTCATCCTTTCGAGGGTCGATGAAATAAATACCTATTACGCACTGGGGTCGACGTCATCAACAATTCCTCTCCACAAGATTTCTGGCCTTGTGCCCATAGTAGAAAGGATTATTGAGGCGGCGAGCTAGCAAAATCGGTAGATCACCGGGTAAACTGATCAGCGGCATTTCGTCCGTCGCCACGTTGTGAGGTCGATTTTACTCCTCATCCTTTCGGGGTCGATAAAATAAGTAGCAATTGAACACTGGGTTTGACGTAATCGACTTACCTGTTTCTCCGAACTTGCTGGCCTTGTGCCAAAAATTTAAATTATTATTATTACTATTCATGTCGAACATCTGCTGTTGCGTATAGAACGAATACGGATATCGGCCGAGTCCATCATGAGGATCACTCTATCACCACTTTTACGAGGTGGGGTAAACGTTTCTCTGTCTAGTAGCAATGAAAAATGCAGCTGTTTCGTGGATGAGCTTGAAAGGACTGAGGGATAACACCATACACTTGTCTCAAACCCTCATCTACTTTTCCAAGTTACGCAAATTTCTCTAAATGTGGGTGATGGTGGCAAAAATGATTACGATGTTGAGTAGAACAACGCGAAAATGGCGCCTATAAATTGGGGAATAAAAAATGAGTGATGGCTTGTATCCCTGGTGGTAAGAGGGAATCTGGATCGGTGAGGCTCCTTGGTTAGCTCTGGTTAAAGGCTTTCCTGTATCTGAAGGACTGCATTTTACATATGTCGTGTTCACATATCTTATACAATATGTATGTTTTTCTTCATCTCATTTGTAAAAGAATACAAGTAAATGAAGAGCATTCTCATCGATGTCTTAATCTCAACACGCAATGATATATCTTCAAGCGAAATGAAAACACTTACTATTTCTTTCGGTAGGGTCTTTATTGCTTGATCGTTTAAATAGTTAACCAATTGACAAATATAAAAATATAAAAAAACATGAAATAGGACCTGTGCGTGCATTTATTATTGGCAAAATGACTTTCCCGAGGTACTATAAAATATGTTACAACACACGAGTTCACATCAAATACAAATGCAAAATATCCACATATAAAAATGTTATAATACTTATGAGTTGAATGTGGGTTTGAACACTGAATCAATTCTCTTTATAACATGTACCATGAGAACGACGGAAAAAAGGAAAATGCCAGCAAAAATATAACGAAAATTCCAAGACTTAGACATATAAACATTTAAACTATGTAAGCAATATACTGATAATACAACTACCACGCATTGCACATATATAAAGTATTGTTGAAAGTGTAGTACTAAAAGCCATTACATACTTATTACATAGAGAATTTTGATTCTGCGTAAATTCTGCTCCCTGTAAATGCAACCTTCCTCATTCCGTTTTTTCCCTTTCACCCAGACTTCGGGGTTTTCAGCTGCTTGGCAACTCATCTGTTAGCATCTTTAGTTATTAAAACCTGTGAATATCTGATTCTCTTGAAACACTTTCCACAAATCGAAAGTATTACAGGTTTAACAGTATCTTAATTCTCAGAAACCCAGAGTGTTTCCTTCCAATATGTCGTTGCTAATCGTAGATAATAACCATAGTTAAATGGTAAGACTTAGAGCACCTCGTATTAAAACAATCCAACAACAACAACAATAACAACAACAACAACAACAACAACAATGGCTGCTAATATCATCAGTATAAGTTTAGTGAGACTAAGTATTTTGAGGGATAATAATAATAATAATAATAATAATAATAATAATAATAATAATAATAATAATAATGATGATGATGATGATGCTGATGATGATTATAATAATAATAATAATAATAATAATGTTTGTTAATATCATCAATATAAGTTTAGTGAGACTAAGTATTTTGAGGGATAATAATAATAATAATAATAATGATGATGATGATGATGATGATGGTAATAATAATAATAATAATAATAATAATAATAATAATAATAATGATGATGATGATGATGATGGTAATAATAATAATAATAATAATAATAAAAATAATAATAATAATAATAATAATAATAATAACGGTTGCTAATATCATCAATATAAGTTTAGTGGGACTAAGTATTTTGAGGAAGTGTAATGATATCGAGATGAAGTTAACTGAAGTGGTTTATTTCCAGATTTTCTTGAACCTTTGGTACATCCTAGCTTGCACGTAGCGTCTACGCAGGAAACAAAGGCCAATGATGAGCACGAGAAGGAAAGAGAGTACTCCAGCGACGATGGCGTGTTCCATTGGAGGAGATGGTTCCACTGGAAGGAGAAGACACAGAATAGTGATTTGCAGAGTTCACTTTTGATTTCTTCCTACGGTGTTACATCGTGCTCGAGTGCAAGGTAGCGTGTTCCTCAGGAATTATATTTTGTGAAGGTAAGGGTTACAGTGCATACGCTTCTCTGTTGGGTAGTTCTAGTCATTGCTGTTGATGTTTGTTTGTTTTTTTTCTTCTGTGGGATAAACCCTATCAGTTGGATTTGAATTTTCCGTTTCGGGGAAAGTGTGCATTATTTAAGATGGACTATTAAAAGTACCCATGTGTAATATTTCTTAAAGAGGATGTTCAGACTATGCAAACAGACATTGTTGAAAAAGGTCTTGTTATGGATTTTAGTGTTATTATTTTCGACAGTATTAAGAGGTGGTGAGCTAGCAGAACTGTTAAGACGTCGAACAAACAAGAAAAAAAAAGAAAAAAGAAAAAAAAAACTTAGCAGCATGTCTTCTGGCTATTTGTGTCCTGAATTAAAATTCCACCTAAGCCAAATGCAACTTTTATTCTTTCGGAGTCGATAAAATAGAGTACCAGATGCAATCCAATATACATGGCCCTAAAATTGCTGGCCTTGTGCTAGAATTTGAAACAATCATTTTCGACAGTGATGCGGTTGTCCTCATTACGAAATGTTGGGTAATGAGAACACCAAGGATGAAAAGAAGAATCTAGAAAATGACGTTTTGAGAAATTGTTTAAAAATCACTTATCAAATATTCTAGTGAATATCCAATAGAATGTGTTATATCACAAATATAAATCGATATTATATAGATATGTGAATATTTCCTACAACTCTGTTTTTAAAATTAAAAATAAACAGATGCAAATAATGGGATCTCCCGAACTCAGATACGAATGGCGAATATATAACTATTATGCTTATTGATAATTGAGAGCTGGGATCCATCAAGCTGACTTCTTATATATACTTTTTCCAAATTATATGAAGTACTATATCGACTTTCAACCCCTTAATTGATTTGCGAAAGTTAAACATTTTAGTTCAAAAATAATGTTGGCATGTTGATACACATGACACTTGAAAGAGAATCACACTCCTATTTATTAAGGATTTTCTCGAATTTCGCAGTAGAAGCAGCCCCAGAGTAAACTTTTTATCTATATAACGTTCAGCATATGAATATGGTAGAAAAGCACTGCAGCTACAGCTTATCTTCTAGGAAACATGCGTTAAATATGTTACATAGATAAAAAAAATTTACACTACAGCTGCTTCTATCTCATAATACGAATTGTTTTCGTTTACATGACGTCATTACATACCAGTGCATTCTTTAAACACTGTTTCTATAAACTTCAGACTGGCTATTTTGCTTTTGCTTCGGAACGGACACGAAGACGTGATATTGACAAGCTGTGAAAACGGCGAAATGCGCATTTGTCGCTTTCGCGGTCACTTCTAGGGCAATTTCCTTTCGTCTATTTCTGAAGATTAATGTTGTCTTTTTTAACGCACTATATCAATAAAGGAATATTCCCGAACGAAAAGCTGCGGCTCCTAACTTTTCAGCGATACACACATTAAATATCTTATATACATAAAGATTTTAATTTTGATTCTCTTTCATTTGTCATTCATGCCTAAGATAGTGTATAAAGAATTAATGGAAAACATAACAAGATATCTTGAAGTATTTAGTTGTTTTTATTAAAGTTTTTATTCGAATCCCCAAAATAGGATCTTTGTTTTTCACTCACCTTGATCCAAAACAATAAATACCAGTGGAGTAGTAAGTATTGGGAAAAGTTCCAACTAGATCTGATCAAGGATGAATAGAAGTAGATTTCAGATAACATAATTTACCCTACAATCTACTGGTATCTTAGAATGAACTAGTTATAACACAAAAGTTACGTTGGCTCTGGGGGCATCTTAACCACCCAAGAAGGTTGCAATGCAGACAATAGCACAGAATGTGACAGCAGTGGAGTATCTAGAAGTTATGAATTGGGTGCAGTCTTTCTCCCTTAGAATGTAAGGAATTAAGCACTTTCATGAGGTGAGGCTTCTTCTCTGAAGACTTGCTGTTCAGCTCTCCCTAAATTTTCTCACAATATTCTTGCAACCTAAATGTGTATATCCACACTCCAAAACGTGTAACAATGTACCTATATAAGAAATCAATTATATAGCTGAATGTGAATATATTACGTACTCAGTCTCAACATTAGCCTTAAAGATGTTAAACAACCCCTTTTAGTTTGGCTCACCTATGTTCTCCTCTGCCTTTCAAACTATGAGGACATCAACCTAGAATATGACTAAGATATTTTATGTTAGAGACTCTCTCTCCTTCTTGTTCCTTCTCTCTTTCTTTTGAAATTGGTTGAAGGCTTCTTTGTCCTGTTTCTCTCTATCATTAAGCATAGTAAACTCAGAGCGTAGGAATGGTATACCTGATGTAAGTATAAGAGGGTATATTTATTGTAGCCACGTACAATCGTTGTACAAGATTTGTATATCGAACCGGTGTATATAACTAGTGTTTGCCGAAGATGTGTACAGCCGTTATGTACAGAAGGTGTGTATGGTTGATGCATATGCTTTCTGGATATCTATTGTATACAGGAAGTGCATATTTCAAGCGCACGTGGTAAGTGACTACAGCTGATCGGTAGAGCAGTTTTGTATCGAAATTGTGTATCGTAGATTAGCATTATATCTAAGAACGTCAATGGATTTAAATATTAAATATGATGGCTTTGTATGACCAGTGTCTATAAATAGCTAAACAGTGAGGAAAGGGGATAAGGAAACCGGGAATAAGATATGTATGTATGTATGTATATATAT
>NC_068985.1:108450621-108461350 GCF_001194135.2 Octopus bimaculoides
TATATATATATATATATATATATATATATATATATGTAGGAATGTATGTATGTATGCATATATAGCTATATGCGTATGCGGGTGTGTAACTATAGATATATAACACATACGTATATTCACACAAACACGCGCGCGCGCACACATGCTCGCGCAGAAACACACACATGCACACAAACACACACACATGCACACAAATACACACACACTCACTCATATATTTATATATCATGCATACACAAAATTATGAGGTATTTACAATTGTCATTTATGGTTTGTGTGCAGTAGACTAAAATGAGGATAACAGGTAGTGGTTAAATAATGTACAGCTTTGAGGCGTGTTGATAAGGTGTAGCCTATACTACGTACATAGCAATTAGTTTTACGAAATGAAGGTGCGGAATTTATTAGAAAGTGCGTCCTTTTAAATGAATTTTAAAATCTAGTACCTATGAATACATTCAATAGATGCAATTTATGAAATTCTTTGATGGGTAAACATTTTTGTTTTTCCTGTTTTGGCTTAATACTTAATGAGAAAAGGGTTGCCAATAACCAGTGCGTTGTTCCCTGTAAGTAACCTAAATAAAAAATAATATGGCATGCAGAGTAGGCCTTTCAGAAGCCTGTTTCGTTGATGCTACAGTATACTATACTAGCGTATAGTAACTCTTAAGCAAAGAGCTGCATTTGGACATATTGAAAATATGGAAAAATGGGGTTAGGGAAAGTAGTTTGCCTGTATCTGGTGGCTATGGTAAAAGAGGTAGTGTGGTGGACGAGTTTGAAAGGACTGAAGACAGATAATCTCCTCTTCGGCGAAGATCCACTTGAAAACAAAAGCGTTGGTCGAAAGAGAAGTACTGCCTCCATCCAGTATTTTTGTTGAAAGTTGGGTGAATGTGGCGAGGGTGACCTGTGTGAATGAGCCTACTCCGAGCGTAAGCTTGTAAACCGGAAGAGTTGGGTGGGGAGAGAGGCATCTGCTGAGGTGACCCTAGCGATCGGGGTAACCAGGATATGTGGAGTTCCTTGGCTATCTCTAGGCGAAATATTCCTCATTTGAGGAATTTTATTGTTGAAATTTTGGTATTAATTGTTCTTGTTCCCCCTTTTTATACTCGAATTTCTGTGCTAAGTTTCACTTGTCCTTTGTGTTGTATTGTCTTTTTTGGTTTTGTGTTCAGCACTTGTGATCAATAAAAAAAGATTATTATTAATATTATTTAAAGGCACCGTGCTGCTAGAATCGTTAACACACCTGTCAAAATGCTTATCGGCATTTCGTTTGTCTTTACATTCTGAGTTCAAATGTTGCCGAGATCAACTTTGCCTTTCATTCTTTCGAGGTCCATAAAATAAGTACCAGTTGAACACTGAGGTCGATATAATCGAGTTAACACCTCCTCACAAAATGGCTGCTCTTGTGACAAAATTACTATTATTATTATTATTATTATTATTATTATTATTATTATTATTATTATTATTATTATTACATGTACATTGTGTCTCCTGAATAGGGAATATATACCTAAGTGGACGTTTCCTTACTTCAAGTGTTAAGAAAGAAACGTTTTAAAGAACTGTAACCGTAACGTTTGGAATAATTCGTTATTTATAAGATTTAGACTTGCATGTTGCAAGGGAGACAACTCTCAAAATTTCAAAACATTACTGTAAGAAGCAGGCGTCTAACTAGTCTTGTGACAGTTATAGGAAATGGGATCTCGCTAGAGAAAAAAACAGTGAACAGCAAATGAATCAGCAGACCTTAAAATTACAGGCTAATAACTTGCCTTACAACTTTCAAAAATCTATCAGACAGAAAAATATATATATATGTTGCTCCAGCATGGCCGCAGCCACTTGGCTGAAACCCATAAATAAATAAATAAATAAATACCTGAACAAATAAATTACGTATTTTTAGAAGTGTAGAAAGGATACAACAAAAGCTCACGTAACTGTAAGAATCAAGAAAATAATCATAAATGAACGTAGGAAAAGAATGGTCCGAGTATGACGTGGATTGACTATGAGGAAAATTCTGAAAAAGTTACTCAGACATGAATGATGGAAACATCGAACACCTATTGATACAGCGCCGATAATGGTTTAATGGAAATGATTCAATGAATTATGTAGAAAAATGTATAACAAAAATCAAGCGCTCACACATCTACATAACATGCGAAAGTAACCTTTCTGTGCACGGTAAACACACTAGATAGTAGAACATTCGAACGAACGGAAAAAAAGGGAGAATTAAGCAAACACTGCCCTCATGCATGATGCTATATGTTGTTGGCACTCCGTCGCTTACGACGTCGAGGGTTCCAGTTGATGCAATCAACGGAACAGCCTGTTCGTGAAATTAACGTGCAAGTGGCTGAGCACTCCACAGACACGTGTACCCTTAACGTAGTTCTCGGGGATATTCAGCGTGATACAGTGTGACAAGGCTGGCCCTTTGAATTACAGGCACAACAGAAACAGGAAGTAAGAGTGAGAGAAAGTTGTGGTGAAAGAGTACAGCAGGGTTCGCCACCATCCCCTGCCGGAGCCTCGTGGAGCTTTAGGTGTTTTCGCTCAATAAACACTCACAACGTCCGGTCTGGGAATCGAAACCGCGATCCTATGACCGCGAGTCCGCTGCCCTAACCACTGGGCCATTGCGCCTACACTGTATGATGCACACAGAGAGTAAAATCCCCCACAGTACTCACACGGTTGAACATCGAAAGAATGTAATAAAAATGAGTTTCGATTTTGAAAGAACTTTATTTTTTAGGACACCAGTAACAATAGAAATAGAACAGGAAACATTTTGTTTACTTACTTTCATCACACATCATTTTCTCTCGAAACGGTGCTAATGATAAATCCCACATCTTTACCATGACATGTGCAGCACTTTTGGAACAGAATCGCTGGATACCATGTGATAGACAACTCCGATAGTCTTTCAGGATTCTAAAATATAAACAAGAAGCGTGATGTGTAGATTTCGATAGAATGTGAAGTCCTGCATTTGATAAGCATATTCGGTGATACTCATGACAAACAAACCGAGAAACAGCTAATTCTATTTCCTCTCTCTTGCAAGCAGTTCTTTTGGTATTTGCCTAGCTTACTGATTTCGCATGGAATGAGCAAACATCCCTTGTATATCTGTTTTCCCAACTTGCCTGTTTCCAGCCTGTACTTCCCAGTTGTAAAGCCCGAGATCGAATTGCGACAGACAGTCCTTGACACACTTTATGTTTTTTTGCTGAGGCCTTTTTCCTTCACCAGCTCTCTGTAAAACATCTGCTTGGGATACGACTATCGTCCTGCCGTATCAGATGTCCTTGCCCAGCAAAGACGGTGCTTGTGTTTATGAGCATACACACTTACATACATATGTGTGTAAATGTATGTATGTATGTATGTATGTATGTATGTATGTATGTATATATGTATGTATGTATGTATGTATGTATGTATGTATGTATGTATGTATGTATCTAACTATCTATCTATCTATCTATCTATCTATCTATCTATCTCTCTATCTCTCTATATATATACGTGTATTTGTATGCATATATGTAATATAAATATAGTATTTATTTCTGTATGTACATAAATATATGCATATTTATGTATGTATATATGAAAAGTTAGAGAAATAGAAACTGAAATTTCTTGAATCTTAACCCTGTCGAGTTACGAGTTACCTTTCACTTAAATGATTTAAGGAACTTAATACATAAGCATTATATCAGTTTCAAATTATAGCACAAGGCCAGCAATTCCGAGGATGGGATAAGTCGATAACATGGACCCTAGGGCTTAACTGGTACACTATTTTATCGACCTTGAAAGGTTAAAAAGTCAAGTCGACAGACAATATGCCAGTAAGTATTTTTACACGGCGTACTAACGACTCTGCCAGCTCGCCAGTAGGGCGTGCTATTATGTTAAACATGACATAGTCGAAGTATATTTAAGTTTATCTAAGAAAATGTGTGTGTGTGTGTAAACTGCAGTTTTTGAGAAACATTGTGATAATAGAAAAGTAAACTACTTACCTGCATGTTCTCTTGTACTTTTGTGCCCGTGGTGGTTCATCTAATATAATTGCATGTAACTGGCGTGACCATATTCTGGAACATTGTCTTACTGTACCATTAACTTGTGTGTTGGATAGGCATCTTGAATTTTGTGCATACACTGAATATTTCACACGATGAACACGTGAAAAAGTTGGTAAATATAAAGGAAAAAATAGAATTTTTAGATTACATTGAAACCTTACTAGAAATGATAGTATTGAATCCAATACTTAATAATATTCAGTAACACCCGTTCACACTTCTGGCTTCATATACTTCCAAACTTTTTCATTCTTTCTTTACGTTTTCTTTCCTTTATTCTTTCCTTCCTTCAGATTGGTTAAAATGTTCCTATATTCTTGTCAATTTATATGACTTGATTTCGTTACTCACAAAATCATGATTTCAAACCAATGCTAGAAATTATTATTAAATGGAAAAAAGAATTAAAAGAGGAAGGATGGATACTTTTATATTGGGTTCAATAAAAACAATAACAACATGTAACAAAAACATCTTTAAATGATTATTCTGGAGCATATTCACCATCTACTTCAATTACCGCTTCCCATTTGCTTGGCAGACGGTCAGACCATCATTTAAGGATGCTTTTGTTAAATATTTTTATTGTTTTTGCTGAATAAAATTTGTTGAAAAAAACCCGCAATAATTATGCACCAACCCAATAATTGCCTCTAAATAGGGCCCAAAGCTAGGAGTTTGGAAGGAAGAGGTCAATTCATTATATCAACTTAGCACTTGACTGATACATTATTTTATAGATTACAAAAGGATGAGAAGGTAAGTTGAACTCGGCGGGATTTGAGCTCAGATTGTAAATAGTCAGAACAAATACCGAAACATATTTTAACCGATGTTTTTGCGATTCTGCCTATGAATACGATTTCCGTCTTGTTTCATGATTGTTTGCGATTGCTTTGCAGGTGTTTTTTTTTTCTTTTGGTTTGTGATTTCCCTATCATGTTTGCAATATTACTTCACAAGTTGAGCACTCGGATCGATGTTGAACGACTTACCCCCTCCCCCGAAATTGCTGGCCTTGAGCCAAAATTTGAAACTAATATTAATTCACGAGATGAAGCAGCGAGCTGGCAGAGTCCTTAACATGCCGGACAATGTGATTCGCGGCATTTCGTCCGTCTTGATGTTCTGAGCTCAAATATCACCGAAGTTGACTTTGCCTTTCACTGTTTCGGGTTCAATGAGACAGGTAACAGTTGAGTGCTGGGGTCAATATAATCGACTTACCACTCCCACCTAATTTCAGGCCTTGTACTTATAGAAGAATGAATTATTACTTCATGTATGAAAGCAGCGAGCTGGCAGAATATCTAGAGCATCAGATAAAAAATTTAACAGTATTTGGAAATGGCTCTTTACATTCTGAGTTTAAATTTTGCCAAGGTCGACTTATCTTTTTCATCGCTCCTGGGGTCGAAAAAATTAAATACCAGTGTTGACTAAAACTCCTCACCTTGAAATTGCTACCTTGTGCCTAAATGAGAAACAGTTATTATTTCACTATTGATTCTTGAATTCCCAGACTGTTTGCACATTTGCATTTGTAAAAACAATTGAGAGGCTTCAAATGAGTTTTTAATTAACACACAAATTCTCTGATGCAGAAGTGTTCAACTAATAAATATTAAAACTAATGTCTATCGCCACCACACGTTTTAATTATTGATATCTACAAAGTACTGAAAACGGAAATATTCATACCGCAGCAGAGATTGGAAAGCGATACGTTATTTTAATAGATTCACTAGATTTTGACATCTTCCTCTTCTTGTTATGTGGAGGCGCAATGGCCCAGTCGTTAGGGCAGCGGACTTGCGGTCATAGGATCGCGGTTTCGATTCCCAGACCGGGCGTTGTGAGTGTTTATTTAGCGAAAAACACCTAAAAGCTCCACGAGGCTACGGCAGGGGATGCTGTACTCTTTCACCACAACTTTCTCTCACTCTTTCTTCCTGCTTCTTTTGTACCTGTATTTCAAAGGGCCAGCTTTGTCACACTGTGTCACGCTGAATATCCCCGAGAACTACGTTACGGGTACACGTGTCTGTGGAGTGCCCAGCCACTTGCAAGTTAATTTCACGAGCAGGCTGTTCCGTTGATCGGATCAACTGGAACCCTCGACGTCGTAAGTGATGGAGTGCCAACAACAACTTCTTGTTATATATTCGGGATATATAATGTCAATGTTTCAAATTCTAAAGACGTATCCAGTAATTAATGAGTTCTGCATTCCTGTCTCTTGTGTAAATGTACTGCGCTAGTAAAAGGCCTAAATGTGTCTTGGCTTCATTTCAGTTCCATTTTTCAGTGTATTGTATATTGCGGACTCTTGTAGATGAAAGTGCGTAAATAAATGGCAACATTTTAAGCTCTTGTTGCTACAGAGGTAGTTATAATGATGAATTTTAAAATGAATTAATGAGGAATTTATCAATATCAGAATTGAGAGGATTTCACATCCGGGTACTTTTTATCTAGAATAAATGGTATAAACCGTAGTCAATAATGTTATTTCATGGATGGTAGTGTCGAGAAGGTTTGCAAAAAGTGGATGATGAAATATGCTGCATGATAGATCATCTCACATTTAATAAATATTCACATCAACTACGTCGCATTAACCACTGCATAAACCCAATTACACGATTGGAAATGACTGGCTGTAACAGTCAAGTGCAAGGAAACATGAGTTGGTTGCTTGGAACACGCTTTCGCCAATTGTTTTTGGCGACTATGTAGATGCGAGTTAACGTAGACAACCTTCGACCGTTCTACTTTTTGACCTAGCGAAACACTGAGGATATGACTGTTGAAAGGAAAGAAAGATGTTCAAACTCTCGGTTGGTGCTCCCTTTCAGCTGCGTAGACTGGAGCAACGTTAAATGATTGATATGCCTTGTTCAATTACATAGCGCTTCTCATTCCGGGAATCGAACCCATGACTTTATGATCATGCGCACAAAACTGTAACTACTAGGCCACGGACTGCACAACCCCATATACGAGATAAGATAATGAGTGAGCTTCTACAAGATTGCTCGACCTGATAGAAATAGCAGTAATATTTTTTTCAAATAACAATTTCCTATCTTAAAAAAGAAAAAGTTACAATGGAAAGGAAGGACGGGCACAGTTAGGTGTTTTTATAATTGTTCCGCTCAATCAAGGATCGACCGAGGTTTAACCGACCACAACCGCCCCACTCTTACTCAATACCCCGCTATCTCACAACACAACACAGTACACTACACTACACCACAATCACTGCACTGAACAACATTTCACAATACATCAGCTTACCATCATATCCTTCACCACAAAGATAACCAAAACCTTTCTGGAACATATTCCAAGATATCATATTATCGATGTGACAGTGTTCCATCCAAGGTTTCTTGTTCTCTATGCATTCTTTTACTTTGTCCATTTTCCTGCACAGAATAGAAAACAAACTTCATAATCAAAAAATAGCAGCATCAGCAGTAGTAGTAGTAATAGTAGTAGTAGTAGTAGTAGTAGTAGTAGTAGTAGTAGTAGTAGTAGCTGCAATACCAATATTTGGGTGGGAAGTGAAGGTAGAAAATTATTACGACATCAATAATAAATGTTAATTTGGTTGATTGGCACAGAAGGATGAAGAGGAAAGCTAACCTCCGTTGGCTTTGACGGCTCGGAACATAATTAGCCTGAACAAAGAACGCAAAGTAGTTTTGTCTTACGCTCTAATGATTTTGCCATTACACCGTTCTAGTAAAAGTAGTATCGTTGATAAAAGGATGAACAGCTAAGAGGGTCGGCTGAAACGTTTATAGGTTGACTAAGATACACTCGTGGAATGTGACCGAATGAGGTTTATTTTTCAACATACTCCTCCATGCATTCGACACTCCATCCGTTGGTGTTGCAATGCATGGATCCTATTAGTGAAAAAGCTTTCAACCGTTACACCAAAAAAAAAAAAGTCATCAACAGCAGATATGACGCCATCATCACTGCTATACTGATCCCGGCCAAGGTTTATTTTCATGTTGGGGAACAGATCATAGTCAGATGGGGCCGAATCAAAAGAATAGGGAGGCAAATCAACCAGTTCAAGGCCACGGCCACGTACATTAGCCATTGAAACCGAGGGCATGTTTGCTGGGGAATTGTCCTAGGAAAAGAAGACTCCTTTTGTCAGTTTTCCTGGGCGTTTGGTCTTGATAGCCTTTTATAACTGTCTCCGCAAATTGGCACAGAATTCCCCATTAATGGTGTGGCCCTTTTTGGCGATAGTCAAAAACACAATGCCTTTTGCATCTCAAAGAACTGAGGTTATCACCTTCCCTGCAGATGAAACGACCTTGGCTTTCTTTGGAGCAGTTGAGGTGGGGTGTTTTCATTTCTGGTTTAAAGTAATAAAGCCAATATTCATTCTCGATTAGGAATCATCCGAAAAAACCTGCTGGATCTTCTTGAAATAATATCACAACATTTCAGGTAGAAGTGCTTTCTAGCATTTTCATTCCTTATTCCCCCGTTTAAAGTCACGTACAGAAGGCCATGCTGGAATAATGGTCTCTCATCATAAATTAAGACATTCTGCACGGTCTCTCCTTTTGCTTTATGTAAAGTCATTGCAAAACATGATAGTATGAGTAACTTGGTTCACTGAACAGATACATCTTCATCTGATGTATTGAGCTTGTTCTAGGAATCATGACTCCGTCAGTATTGGAAGCACCAACATTGATCTTTGCTATGATTAGATTCTCGGGCATTTCTTATACGATCATTCGTGTTCTATCGTAAAACCTTTGAAGATATAAGTTTCTTCTATTTGTTCTTTGTCCTACTTCCTGGAGACAAGCATTCCTATCCACTTCAGTTTCTCCTCATTTATTTCCTGACTCTTGCTGTCATCTCACTTGTTACCTGTTTTTTTATTTGCCTTTCGCCGCATCACATCACCGTTTGGCATCATTTGTTGGCTCTGATGATTCTTTGGTATAACCAATCAGTATGTACTTGCGTAGGTAATAATGTATTAGAAAAGTGGGGCGTCGAGCTGGTGGAATTGTAAGAACGCCGGCAAAAATGGCTTAGCCGTATTTCGTCCGGCTTTGCGTTCTGAGTTCAAATTCCACCGAAGTCGACTTTGCCTTTTATCGTGGCGGTCTAGAGAAATTAAGCATTGGGGTCAATGTAATCGTCTAACCCCTTGCCGCAAAGATTAAGGCCTTGTGCCTGTAGTAAAGAGGAATAATGTATTAGGAAAGTCAATTCAAATGAACAAAGTCAAATAATGAACTGATTACGTTAGAATAATGAAAACTTCAACGGTAGATAATATAAAACGAAAAGCTATCTAAACATAAAATATGTAATTTACGCAAAATGGTATCTTTGTGTGTGTGTGTGTGTGTGTGTGAGAGAGAGAGAGAGAGTGTGTATACTGTATGTATGTGGATGTTTCAGAGTGTATGTGTGTGTGAGAGTGACCATGTGTGTGCGTGAGAGAGAGAGAGAGAGAGAGAGAGAGAGAGAGAAAGTGTGTGTGTGTGTGTGTGTGCTGTACGTGTGTGAGAGACAGAAAGTGTGTGTGTGTGTGAGAGAGAGAGGGAGATGGAGAGAGAGAGAGAGAGAGAAAGTGTGTATGTGTGTATGTGCTGTATGTGTGTGATACACAAAAAGTGTGTGTATGTGTGTGTGAGAGAGAGAGAGAGACAGTTTGTGTGTGCTGCATGTTTGTGGATGTGTAAGAGTGTATGTGTGCGTGAGAGAGACCGTGTGTGTGTGTGTGTGAGAGAGAGAAAGTGTGTGTATGTTTGTGTGTGTGTGTGAGAGAGAGAGAAAGTGTGCGTGTATGTATGTTTGTGTGTGTGAGTGAGAGAGAGAGAGAGAGTAAGTGTGTGTTTATGAAAGAGAAAGTGTGTGTGTGTATGTCCTGTATGTGTGTGAGAGACTATGACAGTATGTGCTGCATGCACGTGTATTAGCTAGTGTGGGAGAAAGAGAGAGAGAGAGAGAGAGAGAGAGAGAGAGAGAGTTTTTGAGTGTGTGTGTGTGTTTGACAGAGAGACACACAGTGCGTGTCAAAAGTTCTTTTGAAACAATAGCCAAATTTTAAACTGTAAATAAATATTTAAAAAAAAAATGAAATAAATTGTATCTAAAATTTCTCTTTGAATAATTTCAAGACTTCTAGACTTGATAAAAAGAAAGTCAAAAGAATGAATTTAACTCTATTAACAATACATTTATTGTATGCATTTCATCATTGAAGTCATAACAAATCAAGGTCGTAAAAAGACGTTTGTGATGACAGCATGCAGTGTGTCAACAATATTGAACGTACTCTGAGTTCCTGAGAGAGAGAAAGAGTCTGCGTGTGTGCAGGTGCGTGTGTGTAGGTACGCGCGCGCGAGAGAGAGAGAGAGAGTGAGAGAGAGTCTACGTGTGTATGTGAGAGAGAGATAAGAGAAAAATAGAAAGTCTACGTGAGAGAGAGAATGTGTGTGTCTACGTGAGAGAGCCTACGCACATGAGAGAGAGAGAGAGAGAGAGAGAGAGAGAGAGAGAGAGAGAGAGAGAGAGAGAGAGAGAGAGAG
>NC_068985.1:108462388-108464890 GCF_001194135.2 Octopus bimaculoides
GGTTCAGTCCCACTGCGTGGCAACTTGGGCAAGTGTCTTCTACTATAGCCTCGGGCCGACCAAAGTCTTGTGAGTGGATTTGGTAGACGGAAACTAAAAGAAGCCCGTATATATATATATGTGTGTGTGTATATGTTTGTGTGTATATGTTTGTGTGTCTGTGTTTGTCCCCCCAACATCGCTTGACAACCGACGCTAGTGTTTAATTCCCCGTAAAAGAGTAGACTTCCGCCTCAATAAACTACTCACACACACACACACACACGCACGCACATATCTATCTATCTATCTATCTATCTATCTATCAGATTAAGCACATAAATGTGAAAAAGGAGGACTCGAATACCGGAGGTAGAGTAGTATATTTTATTAATAAAGCTGCAAAGACATCACAAAAACTGCTACTCAGAGTCTCACGTTCCGTTTCGTCGTATGTGAAGGTGCATGGCCTAATGACTAGAGGTTTGCACACACACACACAGACACACACACACACACACACACACATATATATATATGCATACATATATTTCATATAACTATGTCAGAATGGCTGCAACAAAGGAAATACATACATACATACATACATACAGACGCACACACACACACATACCCATATATATATATATATATACATACAGGGTGCATAAGGTATTTGAGGGCATACCGTTTTGGGGTCATTGCTGCATTTTTTGCTAACTCTGTATAATCTTTGTTTCAGAAGATAATAAAGGCAGACCCTCTGCTTACTCAAAAAATGAAGAGGTATGCTGTTATTGTAGTTATAAAGGCTGAGTATAGCGATTTGGAAATATCTCGACCTTTGAAAGTTTCCAGATCTTTCGTCTAAAATGTTTGTAAGGCGCTAGAGATTGAAGATGGAAACGTATTACCAGTATCAAAGCATAAAAAGCATTCTAAACACTCTGAGATCATCAGAACACCTGAATTTATCCAGCAAGTTCAACAGACCATTGATTACAGTCTCAGAAAGTCTATAAGATTAATTCCTATTCACGGCGAAGGCGCGAGTCCGAATGACCTCTGTGCAAAGTCACAGATAGGTGTTGTAGTGGTTGACCGGTAGGGTGGAAAAAGCACGAGACTGATGTCTCGGAGGTGCTCCACGAACCGGTCAGCCAAGCGGCGTCTCGTTTGTCCTACGTACAGAGGAGGGCAGAAAGAGCAAGCGATGCAGTAAATGACATTGCTAGAAGTACAGGTAAAGGAGACGGTGATTTAATAGGGACGATGATGGGTGCCTGTAAGGATGGTGGTGTTGGAGATGTAGGGGCATGTGCAGCAGCGTGGACGGGAGGAGGAAAATGAGCCAGATTGGGATGTGGGGTTGGGGAAGAAACTGTGGATTAGGAGGTCACACAGGTTGTGGGCTCGTTTGAAGAAGGGAAGGAGTAGGTTGGAGATGTGCGAGGTGGAGTGGTCGGACTGGAGTCGCCGGAAAGCTCGGAAAATGGTGCGTTGGAGATGAGGGGGGGGGTCGTAGGTGAAAGGAAACGGGAGACGGCGGGACGGGTGCGGGGAGAGAGAGCAGAGGCACGGTCCACGGAACGTGCTCTGGCAAGGGTGGTGTGAATAGTGGTGAGGCGATATCCACGAAGGATGAAGTGGCGAGCCATGAGTTGAGACTGAGTCTCAAAATCATGGTTGTCACTGCAGAGACTGCGGAAACGGAGGAATTGGGAGTAGGAGATGGAGTGCTTGGTGTGGGTAGAGTAGAGGAGAAGAAGTTGAGGTATGCCTGTGAGTCAGTGTGTTTGTAGTAGAAGGAGGTAGTGAGAGCGGAGTGTTGTATGCTTACCAAAATGTTGAGAAATGCGACGGAAGTGTTGGAAATACTGCAAGAAAATCGAGTGCAAGATGAAAGGATTGCGCAAAAGAGGGAAGGAGTCTAGTTCACAGGAGAGTGAGGTCGCACCGATACTGTCATCAATATAACGAACGTGTAGTTCGGGAGGGGAACAATTGAATCGTGAGAATATTTGGGCCTCAACATAGCCAACGAACAGGTTCGCATAGTTGGGGTCCATTCTCGTTCTCATGGCCACTCCCGAGAGATTTTGGTAAAAACCTCCCTCAAACGAGAAGCAATTCAGAGAGAGATCACGTTCGGCCAGATGAAGAAGTGTGGATGTATCAGGTTGGGGGTTGGGTCAAAGGTCTAGGAAGTATTTGAGTCCAAGAAGTCCTTCGTTATGTGATTCACCGTATATAGACTCTTGATATCAAGAGTGAAGAGAAGTTTAGAGGGGCCAGAAGGGAGGGAGAGAGTTGAAGAGATGCAGGAGTGGCTGTGTGGTAAGTAGCTTGATTACCAACCACATGGTCCCGGGTTCAGTCTCACAGCGTGGCACCTTGGGCAAATGTCTTCTACTATAGCCTCGGGCCGACCAAAGTCTTGTGAGTGGATTTGGTAGACGGAAACTGGAAGAAACCCGTCGTATATGTATATGTATATATATATATATATATATATATATATAT
>NC_068985.1:108465068-108474643 GCF_001194135.2 Octopus bimaculoides
TATATATATATGTATGTGTGTGTGTGTCTGTGCCTTTTTGTGGGCATGCGTAAATACGCTCTAAATATACAGAATAATCAACATAGAAATTTGTGATTAGAAATGAATAACAACGTACTAACCCACATATATCTTCCAACGTCTCTATATCGTATGTTTCTCCAAGGCCTCCCATTTCAGAAATGTGTTTGTGCATAGGCTGGATACACTGTATGATATTGTTGGGATCACATCGCCGTAGGTCATTTATTAAAGCTGATAAGAAAAGAGATATTATAGCATAAGATTATTGAATATCTGTGTTAGAGAAATTTAGTCATTACAGAAACATATTTTTATCCAAAACTGTACACGTGTGTCATTTTTTTCTATGTCCTAAGTCCTGTACCTTTTTCGCATGCTGCACATATATGTTTTGGAATACCAAACTCCTAGATGAGATGTCTTGTCGGTGGCCATTGAAGTCACGGTACACCTAAAGCCTTTTACTTTGTTAAATTGCTTTGTAAGTTATAGGTTTGTGAAGTGATATGAATAATACTTAGAAAGACAAGGAATTTCTTGGATATCAATTTAACATGTAAATCTTTGTAATTCATATTAGTAAATGAAACACGTGTAATGGAGAATTAGTAATACCAAAAAATTTCCACTTTCTTGTTTTGCTATACACTAACTCTGCAAATAATATTTCCATATGTATTTTGACTAACTTTGAGCAGTAACTGTGATAACATATTGGATTGTAGCAAAATGGAATATGCAGATGTGCCTCAAGATGGAACCAGCAGTGATTTACCCTAACTACCTATATAATAGATTGATAGATAAATAGAACTAGATAGATAGATAGATAGATAGATAGAGAGAGAGAGAGAGAGAGAGAGAGAGAGAGAGAGAGAAAAGGAAAGAAAGAAAGAAAGAAAAAAAGGAAAGAAAGAGATGGTGAGAGTGATGGAGAGAGAAAAAGTAAGACAGACATATATCACGGAGCAAAATTAAGTGAAAGTGAGTTATGAAGGAAAGGAACAAAAGAGATGAAATAGATGCTTGGACCCTGGTCAACTTTTAGGAATTCTACACTGAAACAGTCCAAAAACTCGTTGATCACTTCTGTTGATTATCTATATTTTATTATATGTGCGTCAGAGAGGACAAGAGAGAACGAGGTGTTTTATATTGTATATATACGAGTGGGTGAGAGACCGATGTTTTGTATGTGAGGGAAATAAAAGATATAGGCATGTCCAAAAATGCTAATTGAGGGAGACTTGACTGCTATTGCTACCAGGTCGAACTATCATAAAGTGGCTCCCTAATTAGTTCAGTCATCTCGTTGTCTGTTGTTATGCTTTTTTTCTGGTAACAATTTATGTTCATCTAAATTTGTATCAAACGTTTTCGTGAATATCTGGTTCAATACATTTCATACTGAAGACGTATAATTATTCTCCAGCTATTTGGTTTTCTGGCTTATTAGTTTTGAATATATCATTTTATTAGCTTGTCAGGTAATTTCGATGCGGGGCTTATTATTAATGATAAATGTTTTAATTGAGCTATCGTATAAAATGTGCATTTGACGACCTTTGGGGGTTTCGTTTTTCAGTTCTTTTCCAAGTTAGAGATGTGTTATGTCTGCAACTGCTGCTTGCGCTCAGAGATATTGAAAAATACTTATTTTGTTGTTTAGTCTATGATGTTCTTGATCTCTTTCGTGTATTTCTCTTCCTTTTCCATTGATTTCAACCCAGAACCTTCCACCTTCTGTCTTTTGTTTGCTTTTTTATATCTATATATATTTCATATTTTATTATCTGTAGAATTCCCTTCTAAGTATAATTATGTATCCATGCATAATATATTCTAAGAGATTCGATCATGAATATCTGATCACTGTTATTTTCCATCAACGGAGAATATCTCAGCTTCAGGCAATATATGCTCTTAACAAATGCGGTTCTTCGGTTCACCTTTTTAGGGAGACTAGGAAACATCTCACTCAATGCTAATCCGTCGCTAGACGGATGAATATGAAGTTCTGCAGATAATTATATTTAGATCAAGAAAATTAATTCATCCAAGACTGGTACCATACATCCTCTACAGAGATCATGAGCATATCACATACCAGCATTACAACGTAACTACTTTTACCTGAAACGGCTATGCCGCATTTAATGGTATCTTGGAAGAAGATAAAGAAGACAAATATCACTTTACCATCAAACGTTATCTGAACAAATTTCTTCAAGGAATACCAGACAAACCACTCAGATATATTTCATTCAATAACCTTCTATTCGAATGGGTTATGATGACACAAAACTCGACTTAAACATTACTTAACAAATTCTATCAGGTGGTATTAAGTTTGACGTAGCTTGTGCCAATTTTGGTCTGAACATATCTATGTTTATCTAAGTTTATCTAAGTTTATCCTTCCAACTTCTATTTCGTTTGAAAGTAACGATTTTGTATGCGTGTAATATTCTAAGCTCTTTGAGCTATGGTTAATGTTTCTGTAGTTATATTTTCTCCAATGCTCGTTATTCTTTTACTCATCTAATATTTTCTATCTTTGTTCTTAGTTTTCTTATTATGCATTCACAAAGCATATGAGATTTACTTAACTTATATCTGTTTCAACGTTTGAGTCGCATAGAATTTATTGTAATGGTATATTCGCACATTTAATGTTTGTCTCTGTTCTCACTTCTGAGAGCCATTTCTCCGATATCTGCACTACTTTTTTCAATTTTTAGTACGCTTTACTTCTTCAATTCAATTTCTTTATTATTCTTTTATTACGTCTTTCTAAATTATTTCTGCAGTTCTTATCATTTTGCATTTGCTTAGATATTTTTCTTCCTCATGTCTGTTGATTTATGTAGATGGAATATGATTGTAGATATATGTATAGAATTTCTATTGAACAGTATATTTTTTATAGGTGTTGTGCTCGTTGTATATTGATATATTTATATATTATAGTCTGGATTTATCATTTTTATTATTGAAGGTATTTTTCTTTTGTAAGTCGGTTGTTTGTTATTATTTCTTTCCTTGTTTTTAAACGAGCATATGCTGATATACTTGATATTACATACCAATGATTGTTTTTTCAGTGCCTATGTGTGTAATTTATATTTCATGCTGCCGTGGGATAAATCTGAAATATTGAGAAAGTTACCATAACTTCACAGTATTCAATAGCAGCTCATATCTATCTATCTATCTATCTATCTATCTATCTATCTATCTATCTATCTATCTATCTATCTATCTATCTATCTATCTATCTGTCTGTCTGTCTGTCTGTCTGTCTGTCTGTCTGTCTGTCTGTCTGTCTGTCTGTCTATCTATGGTCGACGTTATTTTTTAAAATGTACCTTAATCCCCTGAGATTGCAGATAATATTTCTGAATCTCTTTGATTCTTTAGATGTGCTGGCCTCCTGATAATTAATCGATATTAATTAATATATGACTAATTACCAGATTTTATAATAATATCTATCCATTTATCTATATACCTACCTACCTACCTACCTACCTACCTACCTACCTACCTACCTACCTACCTACCTACCTACATACCTACCTACATATCTATCTATCTATCTATCTATCTATCTATCTATCTATCTCTCTATCTATACATACATACATACATACATACATACATACATACGTACATACAAAGAAAATGGAGATTGTGTACATAGAATAATCAATATATTAATTATAATATTAGTCAAGTGTCCCTTGTCCAGTGGGGTCAAAATAAACCTCTAGCTACTTTTAGAACGAATTCCACGCACAGACCACAATTCAATTGAAATGAACTCTCCATCCTTTAGAATGTGTAACGGTCAATGTTTACTTTGATAATCTCTTGCCCTGACGAAGGTTTTTGCTTTTTCAAATTCATAATGCAATTTAATTGCATAAATATTGATTTAAGTAATTAGAACCAAAACACACGTAGGCAATATGAATTGACTATTATTATGATGAATATATTGATTATTCTGTGTACACATTCTCCATTTTTCTTTGTATTGTTAAAATTTTTCTCCTATATCTAAAAGGTGAAAACATCTATAGTAACAACTGGGATTTCAAGAGTGTAAGGTACCACTTATCAGAGAAGAACCAACGATAAATACAATATGTCCATATGGATTTCCCAGTATCGTTAATTGATATGGAGCTAAACCGGTGTACACTTGGATAAATATCCCTAGGAAGAACAACCTCTTTGCACACAGACTTATATATATATATATATGTGTGTGTGTGTGTGTGTGTGTGTGTGTGCGTGCGTGCGGGCGCCCCAAGTGGGGCACTTAAATTTCTTCAACTCTGTAACAATAATAACCAGAAATCTAGTTGTGGTTGAAAGATTATATTCTGGAACGAGAAGCTGTGTCACAAATTATAGCCACTCAGGAATAAAGCATAAAAACGAGAATGATAAAGAGAAGAATTCTTACAATTCACACAGCAAACGCTGAATGTGTGGAAAACAGGATGAAAGTATTAACTGTATTCTAAACGAGTGTAGTAAGTTAGTAAAAAGAAAAAAAGCGTAAAAGAGTCGATTGCGTTGGTAAGAGTGAGCACGAGTGCGCACGCGAACACATACATGTATATACGACGGCTTCCACACGGTTTTCGTTTACTAATTTCCGTCACAAGGCATTGGTTGAAGAAGACCTTAAGTGCCACAAATAGGAACTAAACCGGAATCCATTTAGTTTCTTAACCACACAGCCATACCAGTACTCATTATTTCGTTTAAGCTGGGAATAATATTGATATTCATGTTCTTCTTATTAAGTCTGTGATGACTAGATTTGCATTTTTATTTTAAATTACTGCCGCTAGTTTATCGCTTTTTTGTTTGTTTCTTTTTGCTTCAGATGGTTTTACATTGTTTTAATTATTTCTGTTCAAGATTTCCTCTAATTATTTCTACAATAAAAGTGTCATGTTCACAATTTCCTTCGACTTTAGACTATTTTATTCTTAAATTTTCTCGTTCTCTTGATTTATCTTTGTGTGTGGATCTAGATCAGTTTTTATTGTTCAGTATATTGTAAATGCTGTGTGTTTCATGACTTTGTTTGTTATGCCAGTATTTAGATATACCTTTGAGATCTACGTTGTCAAGGTATTTTTAAAAATTTATATTTGATGTTTGCGTTCGCTATTTATTCTATTTCTTTCGTTTTCTATTTTGATCTGTGATGTTTTTTGGATTGAAAAAGTATATCCGTTTAAATTAGCTGCTCTGTTGGGATCCAAAGTTCAATATAAAGCCATATTTTCCGTCTTAAATTTTAGACGAGTATTTTGTGGTGGTTTCTATTTGAGGGTTGAACATGGTTGTAAAATATACATGTAGAATACAAACATAATCCGCCCCTGTCCATTTATTGGTCTGTAAAGATTCAACGTTATATATAGATATGTATTTTACTCCTTAAAATCTTATACAAGTAAATTCTTGCAGCTTCGATTTAAGGGTTGAATATGGTTGCAAAATATACAAACATATTCTGCTCATGTCCAGTTGCGCCTTCTCTATTTTAAAAGATAATCTTGAAAGTAATTTCTCGCCCATTGCTTAGAGTTTCATCAATTACGCTCGGTGTTGGTTCGTTTATTATTGGCAAAGTCGAGCTTGGTACCTTTTTGATTTATTTCCTTTTCTTAATTTTGGGTTAAATAATACAGCCTTACACTGTATTGTTTGCTATTTTCTATCTGTGGGAGTAGAGTATTGGTTTGATGCTGATATGGAGCGTGCTTGCTGCAACAGTCAGCTTATACGTGTTGTTAGATGACTGATCAATATGAAATGTTATAAGATAATGATCAGTAGATGATACAATTATTACTTACACAGTTAACCTTCAATATGTTTGTCTTATTTATTTGTTTATTTTGCAATTTCATTTCTTATCTTGTAATCGTTCTTCTCGGATAGTTTTTTCCGTTTCTTACTGGCACTTGTTAGATGCTATTGCACACCAATACTGAATAACAATCACCAGTCGTCACATCCCCACTGCGAAAGGGATTAATTACATCAATTTTTCCTTTATCATAAATAGCAGTACTGATTTTGGTACGCTGTGGACTCTTTAGTCCTAACTTACACGCGTATTGACCAAGCGTTGAAATAACAACTGGGGTTGTTTGAGGTTTCAATGTTTCCGGTAGTAAGTTACTGTGTTTGATTTATTCATTACTGTGTGCAAGGTTTCTGCCAACTGGTGCACAGGCTTATATCATTTACCAGAATAGATATTTGCTATTTACTGGATATGACTAAACTACATTCGGCAGATGAGCTCAAGTTTGGGAGTTCCAGAGTATTGAAGAGTGTGGAACCACCTCTTAGTCAATATTCTTTCCAGATCTTCTCTAACCAGGAGTAGTAGCACCTGTCAGAATCCCGGCTATCGGTTTAGTAGAATGTCACGGAATTATCTCTGGAAGAAGGCCCCTTACAGACATCCCAACGAAATCAGGACAGATGATGTTCTCCAGCTATTTAGTTCCTAATCTAAGAGAAAGTAGCTCTGTACAAATTCTGCATCCTAATGACTATTTGGCTCGTAGCACTTGTTGCACCAGACCAGTGCAAGTTTGAGAAACAAGAGAGCGAAACTAGCTCTGCAAATTCATCGTGCAGAATATTCAGGAAACCAAGACACTAGTACCCATACCATCACCCTTATCGCTATCCCTAAGAGTAATACCTTTTAAAACCTTCATAAGGTGCCAGGTAGAGAGACTGACAAAACTTTTGTGGTTGCCCAACACGTTACTCGGTTTAACACTATCATCTGGTGGTGATAACATTAATCTATGACAACCAGGTAATATTTTTGGAAAGGAGTCTGTTCCTGGCAACAAATACCCTATCATTTTGTCCCTCAGAATTTGAGCTGCAGTGCGTTACGTTAAGCATCGAATGCATAAATTTCTCCTGTCACAAACGCACGAAAGGTGCTTGGACGCTTTGCTTCTGATTACTTTGTAAATGTCAGTTTACATGTTCAGGTTTGTCTAATAATGGATATCCCTCTGATTTACCAAGCGTAAAACCTTTATCTTATTTTTGCTTGATTATAAAATTGTTAACATATCTATTCATTCATAATATGCGTTGGCAGATTCAGACGTTAATATCTGATAGCTGTTGCTTATTTGAGTCGTTGAAAGTCTTCTCCTCCCTTGTGACGATGTGCATTCTAAAAGAAAGCATACTCCGATAGCGAATCAACGTCGATCAGATGTTTACGTTCAAATCTACTACAACGTATTAAAAGTGAATAGATAATTTACTGTTTGGATTCTCGCTATTCTGCGTGCACCCCATGAATTATTATCTAATTGGCAGACATCAGTACTAATCAGCAAATAATTTGTTTGCTGATCCCTATAAACATGAGCTTGTTCTCTTGTCAGAGTTATCTATCAGGGAGGATAGCTTTGACTGTTGAGACACGATAAGTTCAAAATATCGCAGTCTCAAACACCTTTACACCAGTGAATCGGCGAATCACGTGTGTTATCAAAACACATCGTCTAATGGAAGCATAGGCAACCGTTTTCGAGAAGTGGGCAGCATAACATATGGCTCGTCTTCAGGCGGGCCGTACCACTAAAAGTTTTAATAAGGTTTCTTTCCTCGTGAAATTAGGCGTGCATTTTTGAAAGTCTCGCGGGCCGTAAATGCCTATGACTGGTCTAAACTGAGGTGGTGCTATCAACAACAGCTATCAGAACTTCACCTTCGACTCTGTCAGAACCTATTACGAATGAATAAATATGTCAATGTTTGTATCCTCGCTGTTCTGTGTTATACGTCATGAATTATTAAAAAAAGAATGTTTGCAGTCGTATATTCTTGTTTCCGGATTTCACACTGTGCTACAGCTATCGAACTATCTTAGTTGTTTTACATACTCTCGTTACGAAGATCGCTTTGCTACTATATAAGTTTTGGCTTTCAATCACATTGCACGGTACCTTAGACAAACTTTTGCGCAATCGTTCTAGCCACTGTTTGATTAAAATCCTATAAGTAGGATTTTTGGTAGACAAGAATTTTGTGGAACAGTGGCTCCTTCGATGTACGGAATCTACCACGACACATCGTACGACAGCCTCAACTGACACCCGTTATGTGACATTAGTGTCGATTCCACTCTGTATTCAACATTCGGACTAGTATTCCAGTCTAAGAAGAACGTAGTTTCTTCCTTTCATCAGTCTCAGAGAATGTTTTTAACGATTTTGCCCCATACAAGGTTTGAGGTTATTTTAGTGTAAGAAACCACAAAGAAAGAAAAGAAGGGACCTATAAATTCAAAAGATGTCGATTAACATAATGCCCAAATGACTGAATATGACAGACCAAAGAAAAACAAAACGATGCTAGTAAAGTTTCTAAGAAAATAATCTATTAGAATAAAAGGACTTGAGCCTAATATGAAGCTCAACAGAGAAACGATGCGTTTGGGAAGAGAAGCGAGTGACACATTTAAAGGTCTAGACCAGTGGTTCTCAACCATTCTTTACCAATGGGCCCCTTTGATTCCCATTTTATCATGGTGCCCACCCCCCCATAGCCATTCGATGTTTTAAAGCTAATTCTATAGATACTTCTTTCAAAATTCCTATTTTGTTTTTCCCGCATTCACTTAGGTAGGTTGAACTATGCAAAATGTTAGAGAAAGAATCCTAGCTGTTTCTTGCAACGAATACATATAAAGCAAAAATTTGCCATGGATCCTTAATATACTGCTGTGGCTCTCCAATTTGCTATTTTGCTTCTGTGGATCCACCAAAATATTATGTGGATACCCTGGGATCATATGGACCACGATTGAAAACTACTGGTCTTAGCAGAAGATACTAGAACACAAAGTTCATCAGAGCAATGACAAAAAAAAAAAAATACTGATAGAAAAGACAAAACAGATGGGCAATAGTTTTTACTATAATACATTCTAAACTTGATAAATACTTCATTGATAGTCGATGCAATATCCCTTATCTACATTTAGTAATTGTGTCATACACATCTTGGAATTTCAAAATAGAAAAAAATGATAATAGTAGGCTTCTTGCTCACTAATCTTGCTAATTATTTATTTCACTTGTTTAACGTTTGATGATATTTATTAATCGTTAACTGGATCTGCAAGTGGGGCAAATACTCCAGTAACTCATAAAATTGAGGGAAATTTGACTGCTATTTTTAGCAAACTGAATTTCTCTATTGCTCCACAATGCCTATTGAGTCATCTGCAGCTGGTTGAACAGCATGTCGTCTTTATGACTTTTATAACTGGGTTCCACTTTATTAGTGTCATAATAAATACTGCGTTTATTGAGTTGTTTATTGTTCTACAGATGAAAAAGGAACTAAGACAAGAGAAAAATGTAAATGGAGAATCGGGGGAAAACACTGAGTGACAGAGAGAGACGAAACTCTGTATGCGTATATTTGTATATGTGTGTTGTATATATATATATATATATATATAT
>NC_068985.1:108475403-108476974 GCF_001194135.2 Octopus bimaculoides
AGAGAGAGAGAGAGAGAGAGAGAGAGAGAGAGAGAGAGAGAGAGAGAGAGAGAGAGATAATGTATGTATATGTCTACACGTACACATACACTTGTAAAAACTGGACACAGTAAAACCGAGAGTACTAGTGCGAATGAAGGAGTATAGAAGTGGTTTTCATCAAAACAGAAGTGAGTTTCTTTGGAATACATATATTTGAAATCCACTCGAAGTTACAGGTGGTGATTGTAATTGCAAATACTAGCCAAGAAGTTGCTGTTGGCGCCATTTTACTTCAGTTAGAATCACATTGTTGTTTTCTCGGTTTTTACGGTGGAGTTGTTATAGTGGATTCCTTATAAATGCGTCTCTCCATTTCTAACACTGTATGTGTGCATGTGCATGCATGTGTTCTTGAGCGTGTGTATGAGTATGCATCACTCCCTCTACCTATGGATCCATAACACTGTGTGCATATATTTTCAGTCTGTGCTATATCTTTTTGAGTCCGTTTGTATAAGTATGTTTGTATGTATATATGTATGTATATACGTATCTGTCTGTAAATACGTCCTTTTTCTAAGTACGCCTCACTATATATCTTCTGTGTGTGTGTGTTTGTGTGCCTATGATTCTGTTTAGAGTAAACGTTTCTATTAATTTAATAGTGTAGGATGGAGTGATTGACATGAATACGTCAAAGGTACTTTAGTTACCGGAATGATTGATTTTACTCTCCTCTAAGAAAACATTTTTTCCCTTTACAATATATAACTTAATTGTTTTTAAAAGCGTTATATTTAAATTTACTTTCATTTATCTAGAATCATAAAATGAATTCACGTAACGTTATTTAATATATAAACAAAACAATCAAGTAGCTACTGTTGTTTATGTAATTGACGGTTATATGACTTGGAACTATTATATTAAATCTGATTCTTGCTGTTAACTATTCTCTCAATATTTGATTGATAGCAAAAATTGCAAGTTCTGAGAGCCGACTAAAGTCTCATGAGTGAATTTAGAAGACAGAAAGAGATAGAAGCCCATCATATGTGTGTGTGTGTGCGTGTGTATCTCTTTGTGATTGTGTTTCTCCTCCACTAACGCTTATTAACCGTTGTTGGTATGTTTACGGTCTTTTAACTTAGAAGATCGGCAATAAGAGTCAGCAGAATAGGTACTACACTTAAGAAAATCTTGGGGTGCATTCTATCTTTATTATGAGTGGTCTTCATTATAAGTGAGATGAATGCATCCTGACCTAATTTAGATTGTTTCTACTACTAAGTTTATAAAATAATTTATTTCCTTAAATTCTAAAGAGGTCATTTTAAGGTCAAACGATACCAGAATTATAGCCATATTGTATTTCATAGAAATTTTTACTGTCATGTATCCTAAAATTTTATGATCTCACATCTACAATATACTTTAAGCAGAACTATCTAACACTGGTTCTAATAGTTCATCTCACCGGCCTGTATGAGTAAAATCTTGAACAAAGCCGCAAAGGTATGCTACACACACACACACACACACACACACACATATATATATATACATACACATATACATGTATATATATA
>NC_068985.1:108477232-108484383 GCF_001194135.2 Octopus bimaculoides
ATATATATATATATATATAAAGAAATACAGACACTCGCACACATATTGATAAACACGTACACACATGCATGCATATACATCACACAAGAGCGCACAAATCTAGCTGTAAAAGTATGTGTGTAATAAAGCAAAACTAATGACCCCAAGTTGAAGTGTCTAACGTAAACATTTGATGATCAGCTGATCTTATCTATCCGATATAGAACATATTTTTTCTAACCCGAGAGTAAAACAAAATCCCTTTTGTTGTATCCTTTTGTTGCTAATCTTTTAATCTGAAGCCTTAATCATTCTTAAGCTTTTTTTAATGTTTCACTCCCCTTTGTCACACCTCACTCATTCTCTCTCTCTGTACACGCACAAAATCACTCACTCACACACATGCACACGCGCGCACGCGCACACACACACATACACACACACAGATATATACATATACTTACATCCCCCCTCACATATACACCTACTCACCTCCACACACACACACATATACATTCACACATAATCATATACCTGAGTATTTGTATCGCAATGAATACAAGCATTATCGAAAATCTATTCAAGATTAAGCGGATGCAATAATAATACCATCATCAACAATAATAATACTACCAACAACAACAAGAACAGCAACAACAAGAACAAAAACAGCAACAACAATAACAACAAAAGATATTGAAGATGATAATAGTAATGATGAAGAAAGGTTTCGAGTTACAATTTCTCAAAGAAAAAAATAAATATTATTTTCCATGTTATGTATCGGTGGTTTAGTATTTGTTGCTCAACATGTTTAATTCGCTAGTGTAAGTTTTGAAACAACAATGTTCTTTTTGGAGAAATTCTTTTGTTTGTAGGTTCTACCTTTGAAATTTATGCTTTGTAGCAGTCGGTCTAATTTAATTTTATTTTTAATCTATCTTTGTAGCTGTGATGCTAAACTGGTGTAGACACAATGGGTATATTACGTTAATGTGTCATTCATGCTACTTCTCTATTAATTACCAGTGAGCTTTGACACCACTAGATTGAATTGTACTTCCCAGGTGTCGAAAGCATAATGATATGCGTTAGGCAGCTGATGATATCAACATATATTTGATATACCTTTTTATCTTTTATATCTTAAGGCTTCGCTGTTCTGAATTATCCTCAATTCACGTAAGGTTGACTGTGTTAAAGGGATATGTATATATATATTAATTAAAATTTAAATAACAAGGGTAACATACTGAATATTAATTTGAGTAATATCAATTTAAAACCAGTGGCCTAGCATTTACGTAAGTAATTTTGGTTGCTGGCGAAACCGGTCTACAATTAATTCTTTATATTTTGCATATTTTCATTTCTCCTGCTCGCTTACGTTCTGGTGCTTGCTGAATTTTCTTGAGAACAATCTTTAGTGATCAGATTGTTGGTGATCTTCTTCTAGTATAATGGATGTTCACTTAGTGGTTATCCCTATTATATGTATGTAATGTAATTTTTTCTGAATTGCAGGTACATATTGGAACTACAATGCAATATGAGTTCCGAAAGACCGATAAATAACACAACACAGTAGATTTCATGTATTTCGTTCATTAAGCTACACTACTGTATGGTGTATGTCTTAACATTTACTGTATGTATTTTAATATGATTGCATATGCTTTCATTCTTATTTATTGTACAGGAACATGATCTTATGTGCGTTTAACGGTTATCTGGTGATCTTACGACTCCAATATTTGTGGCAGGTAAAGTCGAGTAAAATGACTTAGCCTGATTTTTTTCCCCATATATTATTTTTGAAAACCGACGTATAATCGAGAGCCACTTATATCGAAACGACTTAAACCGAGGTATGCCTTTACTAAGATTCAAAAATATATAGTCATTAGTGACGGAAGCAGTATTAGTACCAAGTAACTATCTATAATCTTTATATCCTAGGTAACATGGATATACTTTAAGAATGCCATGATACTGCAATATTCGCCCTGAGAAAGCATCTCGTATAGACCAATGACTGAAACAAGTAAGTGATAATAAAAGAAAAACTTGTATTTTCATACGCACACATTAAAAAACATAAAAATATGTATAATATTTGTATGTGAGTATATTTATATATTTAACTATTCGTTTGCTTGTCTTACTTCGTTTCTCGATCCATGTATCTCAATGAATTTTCTCTCTTTCACTATCTATAGCTTCATCGCCTTTGTGTATGGATTATAAAACCCGCCTGTAAGAACCAGGGATTATTATAAGAATTAAAGCCAACCCTTTTTTTTTTGTCTCGGCAGATAATGGTGTGATGTTTAAGGGATAAGTAGTTTTAGATTCAGCACTTTAATTGCCGTCGAATTTTTGTCGTACATCGTCTCTGAATTGAAAAATTACCGATGTCAAGTCATGTACGGACAAACAGATACACAAACCCGAAGACATACAAATATATACGACGAGCTTCTCATAATTTACATCTACCAAATTCATCCACAAGGCACTGGGCGGCTCGGAACTATAGTAAAAAGTATTTGTTCAGAATGGACCCGTTGAATTGAAACCGAAAACGTGGTTCTGCAGCGAATATTTTAACCACACAGCCATGTCTGCGCATGCGCACATATTATTAGATAACTTTATTATCACGATTATATATTTGCAACGTGAGCACTCATGTGACAAATTCGGATTTTGCATAATGAAACGATATAATGCGTTACATTATATTAAGTACGTGAGTATTTAAGGCGGCGAATCGGCCGAATCATTAGCACCCCAGACAAAATGCTTAGCGGCATATCTTCCGTCTTTTCGTTCTGAGTTCACAATCCGCGCAGGTCAACATTACCTTTCATCCTCTCGGGGTCTATACCATAAGTTCCAGTTAAGTTAGTGGGAGGTGGTGTCTATACGATCCACTTCCCTGCCTCAAAAATTACTGGTCTTGCGCCAAAATTTGAACTGTTAATTGCTTGAGTATTTAACAGGTCCTTCACTAAGAGGTTGAGCACTTGAAAATGCTGATGATTACCAGTAATTTGCTATGAAGAATAACTTAAGTATATTCCACACATGTTTACAGTTTTAACAGTCTTTTTCGTTCTCCACGTTTATAAGAGACTCACCTCTACATTTCGTCTTTTCTTGAGAAATAAACAGATCAAAGTTACTTCAAATATTAAGCGCGTCCATAAAAAATTCTCTTTACTCCAACGAAGAACAGCAGAAACGAATTCATTTAGGTCTGAAGAATTTTAATTAGATATTTTTAATATCAACTTGCATAGATTTAATTGGCTGCTATATTATTTTTTATAGCGAACTTATTTGTTCAGTCTTGTTGTAAATACACAGTTGCAATATCAAGTCGTCTTGTACATTCAACAATTTAGTAAATGTAAACATACATTCATACACACACACACACACACACACACACACACACACACACACACATCTGTCTATGTACATATGTGTATGTATGTACGAAACTATCTATCTATCTATCTATCTATCTATCTATCTATCTATCTATCTATCTATCTGCACACACACACACACACACGCGCGCGTGCACACACACTCATTTATATAGATATGCAAATATTTCTGTGTGTGTGGTGGGGAGGGTGAAATTAATCTCCCGATGATTACGCTTACACTAAAATCGCTTTAATCAAATAATAATCGACGAGAATAATTAAAATTAATCCCACAAAATAAAACCAATTTAGAATTACTTTAAATAATTTTAGAGAAATATTATCAAGAACGAATAGAATAGCTTTAATTTCGCTTTTTTTTTCCGGCATATATTTTTTCCAATAGTAATCAATTTAGTTGCCTCGGTGAACAAGTATACTTCTATCGACATACAGATGAATGTACAATTATTGTTGCTTGGAAAACTCTATATGGCGACTAAACAAACAAATAAATAAACAAATAAATAAATCTTTTTCGGTGCTATTTTCATTGAGACATTTTCCGTTTCTTCACACATTTCTCTGTTCATTCGTTTTCGTATTTCCGTTGACGCCTGAATTCAATAAGATCATCCCCATTTAAGTCTTTTGAATGTGAATTTAATAACTCATATCAGCATTCTCGAACACAGGGCCTTTTCCGATGCTAGAACTTTCATCAATGATTTCGTTTAACGATTGCTAGTTACTATTAAAACCAAGATTTCACCGAGACAAAATAATTTCTGCCACACTCCTCTCATTTTCTCAAGACTCGTGAATATTTTCAATTGCATTTTTTTTTGTTACTAATTTTGTTTTACCAAAATTCTTGAAGTGTAATAAAATTTTCTCTTGTTGTAAATTATATTACGAATGAGAAAGTTCTTTGATTATTATATAGACTTGAATATCATTATTGTTCTTTGCAGTGGCGGCTCGTAGATAAAATTAGTGGGGGTGTTGCTTTAGAAAATTTTTAGCCGTTGTTTTAATAGTGTGTAAAAGGAAACAAACATATAAAAAAAATATTTATGCATAAACTTGATCGGTTCGCGGGTAGTGTGTTTAATTTGTTCACCGAACACCGCCTCGAATTCCCCTTTGTTTTTCAAAAATCCTCCCTAAATCACAAAATCGCCCTCGTCTTTAATTCCTTAAAACTCGACCCTCTATGAATCTTAGGGCTGTTAATCCTGCATATATATTTGTGTATATTTATTTATATATATGTGTGGGTTCACCTCTGTGTGTGCGCGTGTGTGTGTGCGTGCGCAAATCTAATCGACCAGGTATACATCACTTGTTGCAATGGGCTTCTATCTCCACTTGATTGTGTCCTTGTCAATTTGAGTCCGACTTGTTTGACAATTAATAATAAGACTGAGGAATCTTTGAACCTGTTATTACAGACCAATACCTTCTCTGTGATATCCATCCACAATAAAAGTAAAGCAAATGTGAAACAGTCTGATATTATAGATTTCTACCCGTCAATATCTGAATCCTTGCTGTGAGATACATTAAAATTGCACGCCAGTTTTAAGCCTCGATGACCAAGAAATACACCCCTTTATTTAGTGGCGAATCTATTTGGATTAAAAAAAAAGGTAACACTTTTGACATATCCAATGTCCCTGTGGGTTTCATCGTATTACAGACACATGGAATTTGTTTGTTTTATATATATTAATCCATTTAGATTCAAAACTCCCCAACCACAATATCGATATATAATGTGGCTATCACAACTGTGTGACACTGCTTTGGCAGTGTGACTCAGTTCTGATGGTCACGCAATGGATTCCTTCAAGAAATCGTTGATTCCAGCCAAGAATTTCTATTGCCACTAACCTGAGAAGAACTGACTTTTGAGATGTTTGTCTTGACCTCAAGACTAATTTCTATAAACCCTTCCATAAAACTAACAAAAATCCTAAAATATATTCATAAAATCTCTTGCCACTAACATATCATATTTGGGAACTCAATTCCTTATATTAGTCGCAGAGAAATGTTTAAACACATCTAGAGAAATATTTAAAAAGGCATCTCTATATAATAACAATGCTTTCCAGGAGAGCGGCTTTACTGATAAAATCTTTTATATCTCTCCACCGTCTCAACCATCTAGTCGTAAGAAAAGTCCCCACAGTATTTTATGGTTCGCTCAGCCCCTATCCTTAAACGTTAGGATAAATACAGGTTGAAGCTCCTTACTCTTATTAGATAATTACTTTCCCAGAAACCATACTTATAAAAAGATATTTAATAGGCACACAATTATAATCGTAAATACATATCCTTCTAATATAAAGGACTATACCAATAAGCAACAAATGAGTCTGTCATACCAAGGATGTTCACGCAAAGATAAATCTAAATGTCCTCTCGTACAGCCATGCGATTATCCTCCGTTGTTTATTAAGTACAGGTACTGACAAACTATGATATCAGCGAGACAAACCAAGCGTTATATAGTATCCGAGGAAGGAAAATTTAAGCCCACATAAACAGATTTCAGCCTTTAGACTTTAGACATCCTGAGAATTAATGTGGAGACATCTCGGAATTAATGTGGAGACTTAAGGACGAGAGCATTGACTATAACATCCAACAGAAAATCCTTTCTAACACAAAACCTTTTATTAACGGGTCAAAATGATGTTCCGTAATCTCGCGTGAAAACTTGCATCTCTAAAAAGAATTAAGAGCCTAAAGGGACTGCATAGATACTCGAAACATAAGTGCTCGGACTGCATGAATACTCATGCTGGTTTTTTGCTAAATACATCTCAGCGGGACTTAAGGATAAACCACAGGATACATCATAACGTACTGCAGTGTTGGGTTATGTAGCTTTTGATATTCGTAAAATACTGGCCTTATTCCGCGTGAAGTTAATTATATCCCCCTGATTTCTCTCTGTCCTTTTCTAAATGAGCGTGCTCATTCAAATGTCGATGACTTCGAACGCGAATACTAAACAGTCTTGTTGGTTTTACAAGCTTGATAAATGGCGAAACAGATTAACATTCCTGCCAGGAGACCTTTGGAAATTATATTTCACAAGGGCTTTTGTGGTTTTTATTGATAATAACTCAACGCACTTAACTGATCGAGTGTTATGCTACTTGTGGGACTTCATACCGCACACGTATTAGACATACAAAAATACATACATACATAAATGCACACGCCCATATGCGTGTGTATGTGTGTGTGTGTATGTGTGTATGTGTGTGTATACATACTGAAAATAATCTGGATTTAACCCACAAAGAGTTTAAAAGCTGCAACAACGCTCCATCATCGGCACTTTATTCTGAAGATGAAGACGGAAGGACCTGACAAAATTTATAGACTTAGAAATATTTCTGTTCCTAGATAAGCAAAAATTACGAAAGGAAATATTTAAAACAGAAAAAATATATAATTAACATTCAATGAAGTTGTGTTTTGGATACAGCATATTTGAATGGAAAGCTGTTCAACACACACGCATACACACACACACACACACACAACACACACACACGCACGCACACATACGTATATATATATTCATATTTATATGTTGACCCAATAGAGCATTATAGAATATTATGGAATATTGTTCTACCAGGGACATTAAAATTATTGTAGCTCCGAATATATTAGTGTATATTAAATGATACGTATATATATATA
>NC_068985.1:108484738-108485556 GCF_001194135.2 Octopus bimaculoides
ATATATGCATACATACATACGTATGTCTCTGTGTGCTGACGAACGTAATTCTGTGAGTATCTGTGTCTCATCAATAGACATGTAGCCCGTACTTGATAACTTGCCATGTTATAAAGAGTTAAGGTAATATAAAGTCATAAATTCAAGCATGCATCACCACTTCACATATGCAAATATTATCAAACGCAAAAATACAGACAATCCAACGCACATATATTCTATACTCACATACAAGCACACTAATAAACACGATATAATATCTGTTTATGAACGAATATCTCAGCATGTATCATTCTCTAAAAGCATCAAAACGCCACTATGGTTTCTTTCCGTTTCTATTTCAAAGAATTTACTAAAACATCAGAGTCTTCATAGCATTCCATATTCTTTATAAAGATTGGTTCTGCTTTCTTCATATTTACTTACAATAAAGTACTTACAGCCTCTTAGTAAATGTGAGATTTGTATTTCTTTACTCTGCTTCTTTCAATATACGTTGGCATAGTTTCGATGTTTTCAAATCATGTGCTTTCCGGTTTTATTTTCTACTAGCTAACCCCATGGATAGTTGTGTGAATGTGTGCGCCAAGGGCGCTCATATGTGTTTGAGTTTCTGTATATGCTGCAGTGTACGTTTGAATGTCTCTACCTCTCTCTCTACCGTACAAATACCTGTATCATCTCTAGTTCACGACGTAACAGATTGTTTATAAAAGAGAAATCTATCGTTAGCATTGTAATATAATAGGCATTTTCACCGGTTTGTAGGTAAGCAGTAACTAAGTTACCCTTTTCTACACGCATATATATATATATAT
>NC_068985.1:108485656-108486054 GCF_001194135.2 Octopus bimaculoides
TATCGACATAAATAAAATTACACGTAATATAATCATCCTCATCATCATAATAATCACTACCATCACCACCATCACCACCATCACCATCACCAATAACAACTATGCGTCTACAGCTATTTGTAACTTCACCATTGCAATCGCTACCTTCGTAATATCACCAACCCAACTATAAACAACAACAACAACGACAACAACAACAACAACAACAACAACAACAACAAAAACACCTACAACAACAACAATAACAGTGATAACAACAGAGTCATTGTTAAAGAGTCAAAAGAAGGAAAAGCATCGTCTATACCCCTTTTTGAGGATGGACTTTCACTCACAAGAGTTTGAACAAATTGTGAGCAGAGTGGGAGTCAATTACGATGAAACGCAGTGGAATTGAACGT
>NC_068985.1:108486064-108490823 GCF_001194135.2 Octopus bimaculoides
ACTCCGTCGCTTACGACGTCGAAGGTTCCAGTTGATCCGATCAACGGAACAGCCTGCTCGTGAAATTAACGTGCAAGTGGCTGAGCACTCCACAGACACGTGAACCCTTAACGTAGTTCTCGGGGAAATTCAGCGTGGCACAGTGTGACAAGGCTGGCCCCTTTGAATTACAGGTACGACAGAAACAGGAAGTAAGAGGGAGAGAAAGTTGTGGTGAAAGAGTGCAGCAGAGTTCGCCACCCTCCCTTGCCGAAGCCTCGTGGAGCTTTAAGTGTTTTTGCTCAATAAACACTCACAACGACCGGTCTGGGAATCGAAACCGCGATCCTATGACTGCGAGTCCGCTGCCCTAACCACTGGGCCATTGCGCCTCCTCACACTGAAGGTAGCAAAGTATAATATCTTACTTCATTCAGATGATTATGTGGGTGTGTCGTGTATGCATATTTATATATTCTTATCTATGTAGAGCCATAACAGCAAGCATTGTCTCATATATATATAACCGATAATATGCTATCTATGTAACATATTATACTATCGTAATGAATATGGTGTTATGTTAAATAGGTATCCAATTGTACCATAGCAACAGACATGTTGTTTATTCATGAACACTAAATATCCAGGCAGTAGACTTGACCTCCGACCTTCGGATACTAAGTTTTGGGAAATGTTCAGTACATCTGTATACTTTATCACTGATTCATACAACACCGGTCTGAGATGACACGGTACACTCAATTGCGAACCACGTTACGCTTATCACGAACTGATCTGTGATAACACGGGTCTGCAATCAGTCAAAGACTGCTTATTTTGATATATTTCAGTCATATATTTTTTTATTAACAGAGCAAATTTTATTAAATTTTTCTTTAAATATTTTTCCAAACCTGAAACAATATCATTATGTAAATTAAAAAAAACCCAACTATTTGAAGGTGATAATTTGGTAAGATAGAGAAACGATTTGGGGTTTCGGAAAGAAACCTATTATTTCCTTTTGTTCTATTATTCATTTATCACTGATTTATTTAACACGGTGTTTTTGTAACCAGACAGACGTGATAAACGAGAATAGATGTATATGAGAGCTTACATTATAACATATTAACCCACGTCAGAGCCTATACCACAGCGTGGCATAAACAATGGTATAATATATAAGATATCATACACACTATATCATATACGATATCGTATTCAATAAAATGTTCTATAATGTAAAACGTAACCACAATACATAGCATAGTATATATTGTCTCTCTTTCTCTCTCTCTCCGTCCCTCTCTTCCTCTCTTCCTCCCTCCCTCTCTCCCTCCCTCCCTCTCTCTCACCACAAACACATACACATACACACATTCATATGTACATATATGCACACGCGCGTACATATGCATACACACACACACACACACACACACACACATACACACACACGCATATATATATATATATATGCGTGTGTGTGTGTGTGTGTGTATAATTAAAAGGGCATATTTAACTAGTTTCTCAGTAGATTAAAGAAATGATAGACAACCTTAACAACCTTAATCGATTCTCGAGCCTTAATAAGTTCTTATCAAAGGCGTTTATCTTAATTTGATCAATCTCAGCACAACAAACAACCAATAATTTTCTGCTCAACAAATACGGTAGCTACAGATAACTGGGGCTATTGATTTGCATACCGTAATTGTTAGCTATTTAATATCAGGGGTGAGTGAATTTAGTAGACGGAAATTTCGTAATGGAATTCAGTCGTCTCTGCCGCTCTCTCTCTCTCTCACTTTCCCTCCCTTTTTTTGGTCAATTTCAAGTAGTCCTTTGACTCCTATAACTCAAGCACGCCTATGACTCAAACAAGTAAAAGATAAAGATACATATCTTTTATCTTTTAATTGTATGTATGTATAGGCGCAGGAGTGGCTATGTGGTAAGTAGCTTGCTTACCAACCACATGATTCTGGGTTCAGTCTCACTGCGTGGCACCTTGGTCAAGTGTCTTCTACTATAGCCTCGCGTCGGCCAAAGCCTTGTGAGTGGATTGGCAGACGGAAACCGAAGAAGGCGCCGAGCTGGCAGAAACGTTAGCACGCTGGGCGAAATGCTTAGCGGTATTTCATCTTTTATGTTCTGAGTTCAAGTTCCGCCGAGGTCGACTTTGCCATCATCCTTTCGGGGTCGATAAATTAAATATCGGTTACGCACTGGGGTCGATGTAATCGACTTAATCCCTTTGTCTGTCCTTGTTTGTCCCCTCTATGATTAGCCCCTTGTGGGCAATAAAGAAATAGGAAACTGAAGGAAGCTCGTCGTATATATGTATATGTATATGCATATAAATGTGTGTGTGGTTGTGTATCAGTGTTTGTCCCCCGAACATCGCTTGACAACCGATGCTGGTGTGTTTACGTCCTTGTAACTTAGCGGTTCGGCAAAAGAGACCTATAGAATAAGTACTAGGCTTGCAAAGAATAAGGCCTGGGATCGATTTGCTCGACTAAAGGCGGTGCTCCAGCATGGTCACAGTCAAATGATTAAAACAAGTAAAAGAGTATGTATATATGCATGTATGTATATATGTATGTAGGTATGTATGTATATATACATATACATGCATACATACATACCTGCATAAATACATACATACATACATGATGAGTTGACTTACAATCACATACGACTGTCAGTTCATGTATATTTGATGTGCTCGTTCAAAGAATATTTGTGATGGAATCTTTAAAGTAGACGTTCAAATTGCTAAGATTATCACCCAAATCTCTTTTATACAACACTGTACCAATTTAAGGAAAGAAACGATACAATGCATTATGTAGTCCTAGTTAAAGTATATTGGACTCTCTTCAGCAAAAACAAGTAAATGAATAAATGAATGAATGAATGAATAAATAAGTAGATAGCTAAATACAAGACTTTGAATGCTTTTGCAGTGATCAGAAGTCTGCTAAGTCTAAAGTTAGTATTAAACAACAACAACATAACATTAACAGAGGCAACCACATATAACCCGGACTGCCTTTGCTACTTAGTGTTATTTATAAATAAAAACAAATCAGAACTTTATTTCCATTTACTGATATAAATAATAGCGTGGAAGGTATTTATAAGCCATTTAAGAAACACACAAAAACCGTTAGATTCACTTCAACATCTAAATTTAATTTGCCAAAATATTTTCGTCGCTTTGAGATCGCGACCTGTTCACTGACAAAATTCCGTACTAAATAGTTTTAATATAAAATATGAATAAAAATGTTAAACTCTTACTCACCAACAGAGTACAAAATTAGAAAAGATTCGCTCGCTAACATATTACAAACTGAGCAAAGATTCGCTCACCAATGCACAATGAAGGTTCGCTCACCAGTACAGTACAATGTTAGTAAATTTTCGCTCACTAGCACATTGCAAACTTCGAAAATATTCGCTCACCAATATAGTACAATTTTAACAAATGACCACTCATCATTGAATAACATCTTTGCTGAGATTCGCTCATCAATACAGTATAATATTCTTAAAATTTCGTTTATTAATACACTATAATTATGGGAAAGATTCGCTCACTATTACAGTACAATTTCAGTAAAGTCTCGCTCACTAACACACTGCAAACGTCGAAGAGATATAATACAATAGAATACAACTTTAACAAAGAATTACTCGTCACTACTTTCAGAATCCGCAAAGATTCGCGTACCAATACAGAACAATGTTAGTAAAATTTCGCTCATTAACACTGCAAACTTCGAAAAGATTTGCTCACCGCTACAGTACGATTTTAGCAAAAATTCACACGTCACTACATTCAAACATAGCAAAAATTCATTGGAAACTCAAAAAGTATATTTATCAATATTCCACAGATTTAACAAAAAGTCGAAATTATAAAAAAAATTTTAAGGCACCCGTATTTTTGGGAAAGAATTTGAAAATAACAAAATGATATTATTTTAGAGGCCGTTACCATGTTTATTATTAACTTTTTTGAACAAATGAATAGGATTTTCGTCATCGAAATGCTAAGCTACATCAGAATAGAACACTGGAAAAAATTCTGGTGCTTGGAATGAATTTATAAGATCCAAGATTTGCACACAAGTAGGCAACAAATAAACTAAAGACCTACAACATCGATTTCCCTAACCTTTGATTCCAAAGTCATTTCAGATTATTGGTTTTTCCAAAGCAGGAGTGCTCACCTTGATCAACTCACATTAAATTAACAAATATTAACTTTACTTAATTAAATGAAATGCAGGCGCTTATAAGTTAGTGGAAATTAACGTGGATCATAAGAGGTTCCTGGCCATACTTGCACGGAAAGTCGATGTTGTGCTTGTAGAGTATGCACTCATAATGCATAAACTAGTCGCGGGCGGGACTAATAAGCGTAGGCGAGGCTGTGTAGTAAGAAGTTTGATTCCCAAGACATGGGTTCGTGTTCAGTATCAGTGAGTGGATCTTGGGCAAGTGTCATCCACTACAGGCATGGAACGACCAAAACCAAGGCTTATAAGAGAACTTGACAGACGGGTACCAAAATATCTATATATACATACGTATTTATATACGGACATATAAGTATATGTATGTATGTATGTATGTATGTATGTATGTATGTAAGTATATATTTAAATAAATCTCTCTCTCTCTCTCTCTCTATATATATATATATATACATATATACAAATATACGTATATATATATATATATATATATATATATATAT
>NC_068985.1:108490833-108492410 GCF_001194135.2 Octopus bimaculoides
ATATATATATATATATATATATATATACATATATATAATTTCACATACTATCTTATTTGTCTATGTATCAAGCTGAGTAAAATTTAGCAACGTTTTGAAGGAATTTCTTCCAGAATTTTGCAATTGTCTGATAATAAAGACATAGACTTGCCCAGATGCATCAATAAATTAACATTGATACTCTTTTTCACCGTTGTTACAATCATCTGAAATGGGACTGTTAAAGCGTGATAATTGAGCAATTTTGCTATTCAACTTCAAGTAAAGGACGTAAAGCAGCTGAAACTGCTCGCGATATCACGAAACGTTTGGTGGGGAAATGATCAGTGAATTGTTAGCTTGAAAATGGTTTAAACGATTTCGCAGTGGAGACCTGAGCTTTGAAGATCATGAGCGTAGTGGACGCCCATCTGTCATCGATGACGGTCAACTAAAGACCGTCACTAAGAAAGATTCACGTAAAACTACTCGAGAACTGGCAAAATAACTTCAAGTTAACTAGGAAACTGCCTGCAACCATCTGCATGCGATCGGAAAACCAAAAAAGCTCGATAAATGAGCACCACACGATTTGAATGAAAATCAGAAACTGCTCAGATATAAAATTTGCTCGTCGCTTCTTCTCTGTAAGCAGACTGATCCCTTTCTCAGCCGTATTGTAATTTGCGATGAAAAGTGGAGTCTGTACAATAATAAAAAACGTTCTTCGCAGTGGTTGGACCAAAATGAAGCTCCAAAATCCTTCCCTAAACCCGAGCTCTTCAAAAAAGAATGTTATGGTGACTGTTTGGTGGTGTGCTGCTTGACCCATCCACCATAACTTCTTAAAACCCCGAAAAACCATTACTGCAGAAACACATTGCCAAATGAACGAAAAACTGCTACTCCTCCATCCCAGACTGGTCAACAGAAGAGGGCCAATCAACCTCCATGACAATGCTTGACCACACGTTTCACTAATGATGCTCCAGAAGTTGAGGGAACTTGGCTGCGAAGTTCTTCCCCACCCAACTTATTTCCGAGACCTTTCTCCTACCGACTACAACTTTTTCAAGTACCTTGATGGTTTCCTGCGAGAGGAGTTCAAAAATCAAACCGATACTGAAAATGGTTCAAAAAGTTCATCAACTCCAGAACTCCCAAACCTTTATGTTACCAGACTAAACAAACTTGTAACTCGTTGGCAAAAAATGTGTCGATTGTAATGGTACTTACTTTGATGAATAAAATTTCTACATTACTGAAATATATTGTGATAAATTTCATGTTTCAAAATGTTGGTTACTTTTTACTCAACCTGATATAAGAATGTATATATATATATATATTTATATATACCTTATGTAATTGATACACGAAGCAGTGATGGGAATTAAACAAATTTTCAGATGAGTTAAAATATGTTTAGGACATAACTGACTTGTAAAAACACCTGTTGCCTAAAACGAGAATGTCCTCTTTGCCAAATCGGAATGAAAACAGCTTTTGCACAGGTCTAACATTTCTCCCGAAACATTTGAACTCATCTAAAAATATTTGAACTGATATACTTGCATATATATATATATATATATATA
>NC_068985.1:108499910-108501414 GCF_001194135.2 Octopus bimaculoides
GGCGAGCTGGCAGAAACGGTAGCACGCCGGGCGAAATGCTTAGCGGCATTTCGTCTGTCTTTATGTTCTGAGTTCAAATTCCGCCGAGGTTGACTTTACCTTTCATCCTTTCGGGGTCGATAAATTAAATGCCAGTCCTATATTCAAACGATGAGGAATTATGTACATTATTTACGTTATTTACATTTGACGGATATTTGTCCTCATCTTGTTTGTTGTTAACACAATATTTCGGCTGATATACCCTCCAGCCTTCATCAGGTGTCTTGGGGAAATTTCGAACCTGGGTTCTCATTCCTAAGGTATTTTTCGATATAATTATTATTATGACCTGAATAATAATAATAATAATAATAATAAAATTTTGGGGGAGGGTGCCAGTCAATTAAATCGACCCCAGTATGTAACTGGTACTTAGTTTATCAACCCCGAAAGGATGAAAGTCAAAGTCAACCACGGTAGAATTTGAACTCAGAACATAAAGACAGACGAAATACCGCTGAGTATTTCGCCCGGTGTGCTAACGTTTCTGCCAGCTCGCCGCCTTAAAATTTTTTTTTTCTACTTAAGGAACAAGGCCCGAAATTTTTTTAGGGGAGGTGGAGCAGTCGATTAGATCACCTTCAGTACGCAACTAGTACTTAATTTATCGACCCCGAAAGAGTGAAAGCAAAGTCGACCTCGGTGGAATTGAACTCAGAACATAAAGACACGAAATACCGTTAAACATTTCGCCCGGTGTCCTAACGTTTCTTATTTCTTTATTGCCCACAAAGGTCTAAACATACAAGGGACAAACAAGGACAGACAAAGGGATTAAGTCGATTATATCAACCCCAGTGCGTAACTTCTACCTAATTTATCGACCCCGAAAGGATGAAAGGCAAAGTCGACCTCGGCGGAATTTGAACTCGGAACGTAACTGCAAATGAAATTCCGATAAGCATTTCGCCAAGTGTGCTAACGTTTCTGCCAGCTTAGAATTTGTTACTATTGCACCGTAGTAAACCTAGATCGGAAAAAAAGAAATAAGGTAGAAGTTACGCACTGGGGCTGATATAATCGACTTAATCCCTTTGTCTGTCCTTGTTTGTCCCTTGTATGTTTAGACCTTTGTGGGCAATAAAGAAATAAGAAACGTTAGGACACCGGGCGAAATGCTTATCGGAATTTCATTTGCAGTTACGTTCCGAGTTCAAATTCCGCCGAGGTCGACTTTGCCTTTCATCCTTTCGGGGTCGATAAATTAGGTAGAAGTTACGCACTGGGGTTGATATAATCGACTTAAGGATGGCTATGGTTGGAACGCCTTTGATCATGTTTGTTTGGTAATACTACCGCCATTACTTCCAGGACCACTTTGTGGTCCTCGTACCACTTAGAAAAATAAAAATTAACTATATCTCTCCCGGACTATAAACTATCATCTTTACACACACACACACACACACACACACACACACACACACACACACACACACACACACACACACACACACACACA
>NC_068985.1:108501424-108504673 GCF_001194135.2 Octopus bimaculoides
ACACACACACGCGCGCACTCTCTCGCGCTCTCTCTCGTATGTGTGTGTGTCTGTGAGTATTAAATATATATGCATGCATGTGTGTATATGTATAAGTGTACAATGAAAAAGGTTTAGAATGTATTCAAAGTTTTGTGTTACTTATCATTAGACAGCTGCTTACTTCGGTATATCAAGTATTATATAAATAGTTTTATGCGTAAAGGGAATCACCTAGTAGGTCGAAGGGGATATATGCAAATTAGGTAGAGTGTCAACGAGTTTGTGAGAATGAGATGTGGTTGTATAAGAAGGGGTTGGAATTATCGCTTCACCTAACAAATGCATGGCCCAAATAAACTCTCCCTCCCTCTCCCAACCTCTCTCTCTCTTTTTCCCTCCATCCATCTGCGACTTCTCTCTCCCCTCCCTCTTTCTCTTATATACATATATACACATATACACATATATTTATTTCTTTGTTGCTCACAGGGGCTAAACAGAGGGGACAAACAAGGACAGACAAAGCGATTAAGTCGATTACATCGACCCTAGTGCGTAACTGGTTCTTATTTAATCGACCCTGAAAGCATGAAAGTCAAAGTCGACCTCGATGAAATATACATACATACATGCATACATACATACACACATACATATATATATATATATATATACATACATACATACATACATATATTTCAGTCATTAGACTGAGGCCGTGCTGGGGCATTGCCTTGAAAAATCTTAGTCGAACGAATAAATCCTAGTATTTATGTTTTTAAAGCTTGGCACTTATTCTATCGAAATGTTTTGTTGGCCTTCTAAGTTACGGGGACATAGACATATCAGCACCGGTTGTCAAGCCATGGTGGCAGACAAACATAGACACATAGACAGTAAAACAGACACACACACACACGCACACATACACACACACACATACGCATGCGTGTGCGCACACACACACTTCTGAAGCTCGTTCTGGCAAAAGGTTCTGTAATGAAGACGAATTGGCCATGGCTGGAATGTCTTTGACCATTTGTCTGTTAGGTCTGACCTTAACCAATATCAACAATCACAACAGCGATATTATCAATATTTCTTTGATGATGCATGCGCTTGTTTTTCTATTCTCTTTTGTTAATTTATTTATTTATTTATTTATTTATCTATTTTAGAGAGTAGCGAAGAGTGATGGATATTTGATGGTTAATTTTACAAGGTCAAGTGATCAAAACACACTCAACTAGTCTTTCAATTATTCCATTTTTAAAGATTAATTAATCATTTGATGTTTGTCACAAGAGTTGCCCTATTGGGAAAGGTGTGATGAGAAAAAGAAAAAGGCATAATAGTTGTAATTCTTTTCAAAAAATGAAAATGTTTTTAGACCTTGTCCAACATCATAGCGAAGCAAAATGAATGATATGGCTGCTAATTCTTTGTTATCTTATTCAGAAACTTTTAAAGTGTCAGAAAAAGAATGCTTCGCAGTAATTCTTCCGGATTTTAACGTTGTGAGTTCCTGTCCTCTGACCTAATAATTGCTCTGTCTTGATACAAAGAGGCTAAACAGGGGCACATAAGGGAAATTCAGTCAATACCTGTCAAATATTGGGAAATATCTAAGCAGGTTTACGAGATTTTTGAACCGTCTTCTACGCGCTAGCCCTACAGAATTGTTTTGAGAATCTAAAATACAGTTCTAGTTTCCCACTTGTAGAAGTGATCGGGACGTTCCCAGGAATGCTTCCAGACGTCTGAAAAACTCTGGCTGTTCTACTCCTGTTGGGGCATAGACGGCCACTACTGGTCTAAAAGCACTGCCTTCGCTGCCGGTCACATCCAAAACCATTGACTTATGGTCAGGTCCATGAATATTGCCTATATTGTGAGATCGAAGGATTTGGGGAATAATAATACAACCACATCATCCGATACCTATAGACTACGAGATGAGAATATTTCATTGTCATCAAAAATAGGTCCAAGTACGTGCGTTCGAGAGAACCCAATCTCGCTGCTGATTTTTATATGTATATCTAGGGTCCGTGTTTCCATGCTGAACCCAAGTTGCACACATTTGAACATACGACATTGTGAATAGCAATGTCTATTGGAGAAAATAAAATGGGAGTGGTCAACCACCTTGGTCCTCGAGACAGTAGATTGATCTGGTCTCCTTGTTGATTAAGAAGGATGTTTTGAAAGACCTTTGTGAGGTATTTCTAATGGGCATTTTTCTAAAAAGTCCAGCCTCAAAGGAAAACTTTTCCTTCAACATCTCTGTCAGTTTATGATAAAAATCTGTCCATAGGAGTTTTAGGGAAGAACCCTTCAAAGTCCTCTCTATTAGTGGCAATATTATTACCGTTTCTGTAAATTCAATATTGTTTATTTGTATAACAATGAAGTTAAGGAAGTTGCCTTCCGGCTTATCTTGCCTGTTTGTCTTGTCTGGTCATTTTAAAGGGATTGCGGTTGCACTTCTGGCTGAGAGTTTCGTTTAAATTGTTATCGTTCTGGTTGCAGTTTAAGCCCGTTCGAATAAGTACTAGGCTTACAAAGAATAAGTCCTGGGGTCGATTTGCTAGACTAAAGGCGGTGCTCCAGCATGGCCGCAGTCAAATGACTGAAACAAATAAATGAATAAAATAATATGATAAAGAGACTGAAAAATTTGAACAGTCAAACTTTATGCTTATTTCGAGTTAGCTTCTTCATAATACTTGTCCGATAAGTATTTCTATCGCACTAACTGAATACATGCAACAATATGCAGTTAATGCGATAGAAACACGTGACGGACAGTCATTATGAATAAACTAACTAGAAATTAACAATTCTTCATTCTCCTTATTGTCAATATTGTAATTTACACTCTAAGTAGCCAAGAAATAAACTATATATATTATATGTTTGGGTGGTGTGAACATGTAAACGATTTTGTATACGTGTATCTGTAAGCTGCTTATTTCTGAGTGTCAGAAGTCTGTGTGGTAAGTTGGCATACGTGGACATTTGCGTGTGCATATATATATATATCTACACACAGCTGAGTATGTATTAAATTATGAGTACTAGTGTACTCATAGTATGTTAACAATGGAATTGTGTGTGAATGCGCATATACACCTCTGTATGTGTGTGTATATCCATATATCTGTATGGTAATCTATATGTGCTAGTGAGCTTTCATGTGTTGTAATGTGTAACCCTTAACGTGTATGTGTGTGTTTGTGTGTGTATATATATATATATATATAT
>NC_068985.1:108505799-108507846 GCF_001194135.2 Octopus bimaculoides
TATATATATATAACATACACATGCACACATTTCACAATTAATTCGTAATTCTTCAAATAATTACTTGTGCGAACTAGTAATCAACTGTAGTGATTAATCAGAAATAAGACAATGTTGACTAAACAGAAACGTAACAGTAGTAATATTTTATCGTTGAAACATTGGTATGTAAGTTCTACTTTCGGCGCCGATAAAGCATTAAATTATATTGACATATACCCTCTTATATTTTGGAATATATGCATAGTGTAATGGCAAAACACACACACACACACACATACACACACACAAATGCACACGCATACATACGGAGACAATAGGGCGGCCGGGATTGTCTTGTTTAAGTATTATAGAGACGGAATAGATAGTGGTGACAATGAGGTTGGTGGCAGTGCGTGGCAATGAACCAGAAGAGATCAGCTGACGTACAGTGGTCGAAACATTCCTCTGGTAACGGTTGGTAAGATCATTTGCTATCTTCATGTAGTATCTGGGGTTTTTGTACGTTCCCAAAGCCAGGAACGTACCAGTTGCGTACTGGGGTCGATATAATCGATTGGCCCTCTCCCCCCAAAATTTCGGGCCTTGTGCCTAGAGTAGAAAAGAATATTAGCACAAGGTTACAATAAAACACTGGTCCTATTCTGCGGTAAATAATATTAACAAATCTCTTCGCCCTCGAAATTTCTGTCCCTGTGTCTCAGTCAACTTCCGGCTCTTTACGTTTTGAGTTCAAATCCGACCGAAGTCAGCTTTGCCTTTCGTACTTCTGGAATCGATAAAATAAAATATATATCGACTAACTTCCTTTCCTTAAAATTGCTAGCCGTGTGTCTCAATCAGAAATCATTATTTACAAAACTAGCCCCGCCCCTTAAGCACAAAGACTAAATTAATTTCTATTCAGTAGTTCTCACTTTTTTTTGGCTGCGTGGTGCAGTGAATATATGAAATAAACAATTAATACCGGCAGACCAGAGGTTCGATTAAAAAATGTACTGATGCCCTGGGGAGTGAATTTCAAAAAATTACTAAAGATTTTATTTTAAAGTACAAAAAAAAAAAGAAATGGAAAAATCTGTCAAACAAATTATTGCTTTCCGTACATGAGTATAACAAAATTCTAAATATTAAAAAAATCTTTTGCTTGATTTAGTCATTGAACTGCGGCCATGCTGGTGCACTGCTTTGAAGTGTTTTAGTGGAACAAATCGACTACAGCATTTTTGTTTTGCTAAATCCGTTACATATCCTATCAGTCTTCTTTTTTCTTTTTTTTTTTTTTACCGAACTGCTAAGGTACGGGGTCGTAAACAAACCAACAGTGGTTGTCAAGCGGTGGTGGTAGTGAGACAAATAGGAGCAAAGATACACATCATTCTCTCTCTCTCTCTCTCTCTCTCTCTCTCTCTCTCTCTCCATATATATAAGGTATCATTACCATTATTAATAATAATAATACTAATAATAAAGTAGCTAGCAAGTTCATACCTTTATAGGTAATAAATACAAGCATAATTCAGTAGGGTATTAGAATACCACTTTTTATAAACAGAGCTATCACTCTAAACCACAAATTACTCACTATAGAAATACACACGGCGAATGCAACGAATATAACAGAAATAGGCTTACCTTGTATGAACTACAAAAATAAGGAATACGGATATTCCGGGATATTAATAATGGTAATGATAACCTTATTTAAATTTATATTGTACTGGCTCATGTTATGTTCGTTTTTGAATGTCGCGGGGGGCATTCAAATGAAGGAACGCACACAGTGTAATGTGATGAATATTTCAGAAATAGCTGATTTGCGGTGAGTCTGGCTGATGAGATTTAAGTATGTTTTTCATATAGAAAGCGAAAACAATTGATCTCGGAATATCCGTATTCCTTACTTCTGTACTTCATACAAGGTAAGCCTATATCTGTTATTATATTCGTTGCATTCGCCTGTGTATTTTTATAGTGAGTAATTTGTACTTTAGAGTGATAGCTCTGTTTATAGTGAGTGGTATTCTAATAGCCTACGTGTATATAT
>NC_068985.1:108508110-108510205 GCF_001194135.2 Octopus bimaculoides
TATATATATATATATATATATATATATATATATATATATATATGTATGTATGTATGTAAATGATGTGATTCTTCCACTCAGCTTCTGGCTATCAAATTCAGTCAAGGCATTGGTCGGCTTGGGGCTATAGTAGAGGATACTCGTTCAAAGAGCAGCGCTGTGGGAGAAAAACGCAAAGCCACGTGGTTGCAAACAGAGTACTTTTACCAGACAGCCATGTGTTCACCTACTTTTTGTTTTTTAGCCGATACAAGCATTAATAAGCATTCTCTGAGACGTTAAGTTACATTTTTAGAAAATTCATAGTGTACCAGGACATCACTTGCCGTGCAACATTTGAAACTATTTAGAAAGAATAGTTAAATCTCCTTCAAACACACGAAGACTACTGCTTTATAGAATGAAACTATATAATAGAATATGCGATCTTATTTAGATTTCTCGTATTGGTTTTGTCTGCAAGAAATATACCTGGCAGTGTTCTACGTAGCCTCTTCGAGACTTGTGAGGTTGACTTGATATTTGTTACATATACCGCACCTAGTAAAAAGATCGGTTGGTCAAAACTGAAACTTACATAAAAAGTCCACTGTATCAAGGTTAAACTGAGACTAACAAACACTACTATACCCTCACCACCACCACTACTACCACCTCTACCACCGCAGCTACTGCTACTAACAATGACGACAATAAACTCACGTCTTCACATATTGGCTTCTCTTTTCATATTAGGTGTTGCAATAAATGTTATAAGGTGAAAAATAACTTTAGTCTCATTGAACGCTTGTACCATGGACAGAAAATTCATCCACTGGCGTAAACAACAGAGACGCTATATAAGAAACATTTGTGTCGCTGGAAGTGTTGAGTTTCAAAGCCATTAAGCGAGTTAAAATAATTGCAGAAATAAATTGAGGTGTTGCAATAGAAATACAAAAGGAGATGGAAATTGCAAGCACGGGAAAGCTGAAGTAAACTGTATAGGATATATGGCTCACAATAGACAATAGAGGATTGCTCTTCTAAAGAGGGGAGTGCTAGATACCATAATACCCTAGAGCTATTCTGGAGTTGAATCCTGTTGCATGCGCAATCAGAAAATGAATGAAACTTTTCACAGAAAGAACAAATGTCAAACGTAGCAGTAAGGACTATAAGTGCTTTCAGCCTAGAGGAGCTTGAAGAAAGAGAGAGGGGACGAGAAGGAGAAGGAAAGAGAGAGAATGTACGAGACAGAAAATGTGGGTGGAGTGTCAGAGAAAAAGCGGAGCAGACAGAAAAAAAATAATATCAACAACGATAGAGCAACAAAAACAACTAAATGAAACAAAAGGTAGATATCTTTGTTGGTTATAAGAGATATCGTCGCATCTTAGGAATGTGTTTTTAGTTGATTGTTTGACTTAGATGTGAATGTTCGGCTAAATACATGGACAATTTTAATCTCGATTGTGACCAAAAGATTAATAGCTTGCAACTTTAACCTTAATAGAAGACAGCTTGTTATCAATAAACTAAATATCTTGATTGTATGCTAACAATCTTCAATTATTGAAAAGACATCGATTTTCAATCAGAACAGTAGAAATTTGATTCGATTCGCTTGGAAACTGAAGTAATAGTAAAAATAATAAATAATAATTTGGTAGATCGGTACAAGGTCTCAAATTTGTCAGTATGTGATAATGTCGATTAAATTGACATCACTCTACGACTCGTTCTTGTTTTAATTGGCTTTCAGCAGATTCTGTCAATCACTATCCTCTATTATTGTTGCAGCTGTTGTTGTTGTTGTTGTTGTTGTTGTTGTTGTTATTATTATTATTGTTCAGTAGTTTTATTTTTATAACGTGCTTTCACTTCACTACCGAGCGCAGCTCTGTGTGCCTTGGGTATGTGCTGTGGTTTGCTGTGATGCTCTTATGGTTACTGTATTGAAAGTGTTTTGCGTAGGATGTGTGCAGTGCCCAGTAGTGCAATTTTCTGTATGTTATATATATTTGTAAGTCCTGGTGTTTTTGTTATGTATTTGTCTGAATATTTTTTTATTATACCTAAGGCACCTACTATGATAGGAATTGTTTCTGTTTTT
>NC_068985.1:108511980-108514036 GCF_001194135.2 Octopus bimaculoides
CTGGCAGAATCATTACCGTCCTAGACAAAATCCCTTGACAGTATTTCGCCTGCCTTTAAGCTTTGAGTTCAAATTCCGCTGACGTCGACTTTGCTTTTCATCCTTTCGTGGCCGATACAACAAACACCAGTTAAGGACTGGGTTCGATGTAATCGACTTACTTACCCCTCCCCTGAAATTGCTGGCCCGGTACCAACATTTTCAAACCATCATTACTATTATTATTATTATTATTATTATTATTATTATTATTATTATTGCTGTTGTTGTTGTTGTTGTTGTTGTTGTTGTTGTTGTTGTTGTTGTTGTTAGTATCAGAGCTACAGATAAAAGATGGAAGAGATTGATGAAAAGAGAGAGACAAAATGGGGCACAGGGAGAGAAAAGAGAGGAATAGAGTGAACGAAGAGAGAAATAAGAAGGAGTGACAAAGAAAGGTCTAAGGGAAAAAGAAAGAAATAAAGATAAATGGTATTCAAGAAGAAAGGAAAAGAGAGTTGGAAGACTGGGAAGAGAGAAAGAAAGTAAGAAAATAAAAGCGAAAATAACGCGGGTAATAGGAAGAGAAATTCTTATGAGTGACAGAAGGAAAGGTGGAATTAGAAAAGTGAAAGATAAAAGGAGAAATTAAAGAAAATAAAAAAGGAAGAAATGGAGTAAAACTGTCTCGGTGCAAAAGGAAAGATAGATAAGTAGTGAGATGGATAGATAGATAGATAGAGAGAGAGAGAGGGGGGAGAGAAAAAGGGAGAGAGTGAGTAAGAAAGATAGAGCGAATTGTGATTGAGAGAGAAAGAGATATAGTGAGAAGAGGAAGAAAATATTAAACGAGAGAGGGGAGGAGAAAGATTAAGAGAAAAATAAGAACATGTGAAAGAAAAAGGGACGAGTCAAAAATGCGTTAAGAATGAGAGGGAACCAATAAAATGTGAGGAGAAAGATTGATACAGAAACAGTGTGAGAGGGTGAAAACGTGATAAATAAATTTACCTAACTAAACCACATGTCACTAGACAAAGATTAAACTATCACGTGGTACCAATGAAACTAATAGCAACATTTATTGATTAAGCTCTTTTCTTTTTTCTTTTAAGCTGTAGAATTAAATTCTATTTTATCCGGCAGATAATTCTGAATAAACGATTATTAAGCAAGAAATCATTTAAAAAAATGACCATTAACCTCACATCTTGTGTGTTTAATTTGGTGTGGCTTTTCATTTCATATGTGTTCATGCATTTGGATCGGTAATACTTCCTCTTGAATTCAGGTGGTATCATGCCTATATGTTGACCGAGCTGCACTGTATAGTGTTGTGATATAGCAACGATCAAAAGCGTTGCCACCATGACCATCCTGTCTTACATACAAAAGTAATGTATGTAGAGATGCAGGCCTGGATATGTCTTAAGAAGTTTACGCCCCAACCACATGGCTACGGGTTCTGTCTCACTGCGTAGCACCTTGAGGAAGTGCTTCCTACTATAGCCCCAGAAGATAATACCGTTTATTTTGTAAATAAAGGATGCTGTACAATCTTCTATACAACAGGCACAAAGCCAGAAATTTACTGGAAGAGAGATAGTCGATCACATCGGCTCAGGTACACAACTTGTATGTGCTTCATCGACCCCAAAAGGATAAGCAAAGTTGACCTCGGCGTAATTTGAATACGAAAGGTGAAGACGCATGAGTTAACGGTTCTGCCAGCTTCCCGCCTTAAAAGTGTGCTGTAAAATAAACATCCCTACTGATATATAACAATACTGAATCGGACACAAAATAGTATTCAATATTTTGATGTCTTTTGAAATGTGCAGAAAAAAAAATCCTCTTATATATAAAATAACATCCCTTGAATGTATCTGAATCTGCCAACATGCGCATGTGAGTGCATGCATGTGTGTATGTATATATGTATATGTATATGTATATATATATATATGTGTGTATATAAGTATGTATATATACATGTATATATATATACACACATATATATGTATATATTTTTTACAGGGTATTATATATATATATATATATATATATATATATATAT
>NC_068985.1:108514293-108514903 GCF_001194135.2 Octopus bimaculoides
TATATATATATATATATATATATATATATCCGCTCCCAGATGGATTTAGTACTTAATTCTTCATGCAAGGGGTTTTACAGGGTATTATTTATAGATTCTTCTCACTGTGGCATACTTGATACACGGTGCCTCACGTAGCGAGACATCACACCCCTCATATACACAGTGTTTCGATGCGGTCAGTGCCGCTTCTCGTCTGCAAGAAGGATATATAGACAGATACATGGATCTGTATATACATGGATCTGTATATACATACATACATACGTACATACATTCATATATGTGTCTATATATATATATATATATGTGTGTGTGTGTGTGTGAGTGTGCGTGCGCGCGTGTGTGTATGTATGTATACACACACACACACACACATATATTCATATTTATGTGTAACAGATTAAGTAGCATCAATTATGTAACTTACACGGATTACGAAACTGATGTCAATTAATAAAGATATGGTTCGCCCAGATGCTATAGAAAACAACATTTATTTAAGATGAGCCACAGGGACATCGAAGATAGGAATGGACCTTGTGGTTGTGAAACGAACTTCTTAAACTTCTTTCCATCTTGGTCTCATATGCATATAAATATATGTATA
>NC_068985.1:108515123-108519286 GCF_001194135.2 Octopus bimaculoides
AATAGCATTAGACGTCTTTTTCAATACGGCAGACGATATATTCGGCCATTTTGAAAGCTTGAACTTTCATTCATTTCTGTTCTGCTTCAACTGGGATTTTATTGAGAATAAATGAAAGAAAAGACAAACCTAATGGAATATAACGCACGAGTCGTCTGCAGACATATCAATGATGCATATCTTATGATTTGAAGATTGCTTTATTAATGTCCCTCTTATACACAACATATGTATAATCTACCGTTAATATATTATACTGGATATACAATTTAATGCGCGTGCTTGTCTGCATTAATATGAAAAGTTTGTGGGATAGTACGTGTGCGTGTGTGCATGTGTGCAAGTGTGTGTGTGTGTGTGTGTGTGTGTATGTGTGTATGTGATTTTAGCAACATGAATATAATTGTTTGTGTATGCGTGTGTGATTGCGCGAATATGAGTTTTTGTGTTTATGTATATGTGACTGCATGAATGCGAGCATTGGTGGCCTGTGTGTTCATGTGTGTATGTGCGTGTGCATATGCGTATATGCACGCATGTGCAAGTACATATTTGCGTCGACGTGTGTGTGTGTGCTCGTGCGTGTAAATTTGAATTCTTTTATCCCTTTTCTTATGAAACGCACATTCATGCGTGCACACACATTACTCATATATATGATGGTAGGTTTTGTAGTAAAGTTCGCATAAATGTTCTGGTATAAACACACATCCTCAAACACATATACATACACATACACAAACACATACACATACTACGTACACATACACACATATATGTACAGATATGTATTCATGTAGCTATATGTGTGTGTATATATATATATAAATATACACATACATACATATACATATATACACACACATACACACATACACAAACACACACACATACATACATACATACATACATACATACATATTCTAACTTACATTCAACAGTAAAAAACGGCAGTCACCATTAGTATACATCAACATCGTTATTCATACTAGTTATTCTTTTCCCTCATTAATATGAAAGTTACACTCTTCCTTTTATAGATTTTATCGATCATGTCGATTTGTTAATGATTTTTTTTTCTTCTTAAAATGCAAACTTATTATTATATTGATTTATCCACTTATCAGTGTATATACCCCCTCTTTAAGTAATGATAATGACGTAGGGAATAAGATATTTAAAGTTGGAAAAGTAAAACAAAAAAATCATTGATAGAAAATTAAATCTATTTTACAGATATAAATCAAAAGTTGCAGTTATTAAGTCAATATATGCCACTAAATATTTAGTAATTTATTTAAAGTTCTAAAATCGATTGACGCTCACTATCAAATGTTAGGCGACTCCTGCTGACCTTCAGTTGGGTTTAGGTATATCCATATTCCCAGGTTTGTTTCTATTACCTAGACTTTAGCAGACTTTAACGAATTTTCTCCCTAGCAATCAGACCTGATGGTTCCCCACTTGCTCTTATATTGTTGAAACAGCTTGTTGTTTGTTTGTTTGTTTGTTTGTTTGTTGTTGCTGTTGTTGTTTAGCTCCAAGAACACCGCTTATCAAGACAAGCCTATGATTAAAGACATTGCGGTTGGGAACATCCTGTCGGTTTCATTTTGCCACAAGTAATTTTCACTTTATTGTAGAAGATGCTCTCGCGCCTTAGACATAGCTGAGAGAATTTCGTTGGTGTTGTTGTTGTTGGTGGTGGTTGTGGTGGTAGTATTGCTGCTGCTGTTGTTGTTTAGTTTCAAGATCGGTCCTGATCGATCTTGGCCCTGACTGAATAACTTATGATTAAACGTATTCCATCTGTGACTATTATATAAGTGGTTCATTTTGTCCCAAGGAATCGAACTAGAGAGCTTCCTCTCTGTCCTGATATCGTCAAGACAGTTTGTTGTGGTTACTAGTGTTGCTATTGTTATTGGTTAGCCTCAATACCATCTCTAATCCAGCAAATCGATGGGAAAATGCATTCCAACCATGACAATCACGTCAGTGGGGTTCACTTTGTCCTAAGCAATTGGATCAGAAAGTTCCTTCTCTGTTCAAGCATTATTTAGTTTGCTGTTGCCGTTGTTATTATAATCATTGTTGTATAACCCAAAGGTTGCCCATTATCCAGCGAGCCAATGATTAAATGCATTCCATCCGTGATCGACCTGTCAGTTTTGTTTACTTAGGCTCAAACAATCAGATCAGTCAATAGCCTTGCTTTACCGTAATTGTTTAGCCTGAAGTTAACTTGATCAGACAATATGTTACCAAAAACTTCGAAGCCAAAGTCATTATTATACATTTTTACTTGTACACACACACACACACACACACACGCATATATATGTGTGTGTGTGGCATGGATAACGGACGTGAAATGATGATGATAATGATGATGTGTATGTGAAAGTGTATGTATATATGTATATCTCTCTTTATATGAACAAACATTATGAAATCTAAGTCGTTTTCAGTATGTGAATGGTCACCTATTACAGAAGCAGATACTGAGCAAGATATCCTCTTATATGTGTGAGATGGCCACAACATGCACAGCATAATGTGAAGTAAACAACTAAACTTATAATGTATAAAGCAGTTCTTGTACTCAGTATCAATCTTCATGTTTTATATTGAAATCATGAGTACTCTAAATCCGCTTCGATTGATACTGAGTACAAGAAGGGATGAAATGGGACCGTATCGTGCGAATAAAGACCTCCCAGGTGAATAGAAAAGATGTATACTTGAATGTGCAAAGGAAGCGGTTAAATATATATTTAACGGAAATCTGTAAAAGTTACATCTTTGTAATAGAAATCGTTCAAGAATAACCACCAACAACGGCCTCACATCATTTACAATGCTGGCCAATTATTTTTTATTTTAACAGTGCACGAACCTCAGAACTCAGTGATACTAACCGTCGTTGAAAGCAACACAAAGTAATTGATATGAGCCTTTAAAGACACTGTCGTGTCTGCTACCAGACTTATGGACTTTGCATTGAGCTGCATAGACATCTGCAAACTCACTGAAGTTAAATCTGGTGCAGAATCATCTGCGGTTCCGATGATTGTGTGCGCATGAATGCGTATGTGTGCATGTGTAAGTGTATATATATATGTATGATATGTATGTATGTATGCATGTATGTATGTATGTATGTACATATATATATATATATATATATATATATATATTCATATGCGTGTATGTTTGTGTAAATATATATGCACATATATCTATGTATACACACACACACACACACACACACGCATATATATAAGAATAAAAGAAACATATATATCATACAATGGCTAACACACTCTTTCCCATTTCACCACTTCTGCCACACCATCTTCTTTTAACGGAAATAACCAAGCTGTTTATTCTACACAAACTACCCCGCCCTAAATCCACTGAATATACCCACATTTTCTTTTTCCCATCCTCCTCTTACTGCGCATCCTTCTTTATCACAAAGTACTTTGTCCAATCTTTTTCCCACCAGGACAACAGTTCCACAAATATTCCTACTACGCCCATAATTTTCTTACAGGCGTCAAACTACTGACGTACGAGCTAAACATCAATCGTTCGATCGATCTCCCCAATCAAAGAGGTTCTAGACAGGTCATGCCTACTAATCTCTCATCTAATTAAAAAAAAAAAAGAAACTAAATAAACAGGAGCTTGATTCTCAGTGAAATGGTTTTCCTCATTTCATTTAGAAGTGAATTTATACGAAATATAAATGATAGTAGTGTGGATATTATCACCATCTAAGAGATATTCAAACAATTTTCTAGTAAATGCGATGTATTGTTATATAAATTACGCTGTGCGTACAAACTGAAAGGCAAATAGCATAGAAACATATGCAGAATATGAAATGCATTTTTTAACATTACAAATGAATATGTTTCCCGTGGCTGAGTGGTAAGAATTTTGTTTTCCTACCACATGGTTCCAGTTTCCGTTCCACTGCGTGCCCTCTTGCCCAAGTGTCTTCTAATTTAGCCCCTCAGCCGACAAATGCCTTATGAGTGGATCTGGTGGACAGAAACTGATACAAGCCAGTCGATGTACGTAGTACCTATATACATACATACATACATACACACACACACACACACACACACACACACACACACACACACACA
>NC_068985.1:108519296-108527905 GCF_001194135.2 Octopus bimaculoides
TATATATATATATATATATATATATATATATATATATGGGAGAATATACAAAAAAATAACAACAGACGAGGACAGGTGGTGTAAATAACAAAAGTATATATTAGTATGACGCTCGGGAATACGGAAAGTCTTTGACGTTTCGAGCTACGCTCTTCAACAGAAAGAATACGGAGACAAGGAGAAAAACACGGAGAAAAAAAAATTGAATAGTGTTCAGTCAACGGTCAATCATAATATATATGTTCACACACACGTACCCACACACATGCACACATACACACGCGCGTGTATATAGATAGGGAGATTGATAGATAAATAGATAGCTACAAATCCAATATAGGTAGAATCACCAAAAAACGTACTCCATCCAGTGAGTGATAACTATCGTATCAATTAATACACAACCGAAAGAGCTACTAATAGTTTTAGATACTTTAACAAGGCATATTTATATTTAAGATGCGTCATGTATCTCGAAACAGTCTTTCTGGCTCTGATTTTGCGTTATATATATTTTTAAAAAGCAAGGACGCTGGACAGTGAGAAAATAAGAAAAGAAGTGTAAAAAGTGAAGAAGGTTGATGTAAAAAATTGAAGGAGATGAAAAAAACGAAATATATAAAAAGAAAACTAAGATCCACGCCTTCCCTACTTTCAGAAACCACATTACATACAGCTGGTGTAGAAAAAATTAACAGAAAATATGTCAAAGTCTACGATACAGTAAGTCAATCCGGAGCGGTTGGTGCACCTCAATTCGATAAAAATAATCTGTCCGAGTGTTTACACCTACTAAAAATATCAGATCTGATATTAAGCAGTGTGTTGGAATTGTCGGATCTTTTTACTTCGCTTAAGTTGTATTTCTTAGATACATTAACATATAGCTTAGATTTCTTCACGATTCTCCACTTAATTGTATGTGATGTGGAGCTGGTCTTCAAATTCTATACGTTGCTTGCCCGGAAAGTAGACAGTTGGTTTACATAACATTTTCTGACTTCGACTTCACATAACCCGATGCAATTCTTTTCAATTGATTTATCATGAAACGTTGCTCTTACTTCTATCTCGTATATAACGGAATTTATCATACACGCCTGGTCAAGTGGGGAAACTATAGAATCTCGATAGTTACAGTTGGGAGTGGGCTCCAGGTGACTTTCATATTGAGGCAGCACTTGTATGATTTTTAATTGAGCGTCTATTAAAAATGTTCCTGCATTTATGATTTATTGAGAAATATTTAAATGAGACAGAAATTTCATACCTACGTTAGTCTTAACATTTAGGGAGAAAGGAGGGGCAAACCAATTTGTTTTCCTATGTCCATTTTTAGGACTATTTTCACGATTCATATTTTTAATTGCAGAGTTGTAATATATCTTATCTTTGAAGCCGCTGTTAGCTAGGGCATTGTTATAGCAGAGGAGCTGCCTTATGAAATATCTGGTTAGAAGATAGATTTGATATCCTATTATTAATGCTAGCTATCAGATTTTTAAATATTATAGTAGGTGTAACTGGACTATTTATGTATGAGAGCTTCTCACTTGGTTTATGGTACAGTTTATAAGAGCGGGAGTTTAAATCTAGAGATAGAAGTAAAAATCAACTTTTGACAGATAAGTAGTAACAGTGATTTTGTGACTAAAGTTATCAATTAGTTTTTTCCTAAATTCATCAAGAGTACTTCGTCCGTCTTTACGTTCTGAGTTCAAATGCCACCGCCTTTGGGGGTCGATAAAATAAGTACCAATTGAACATTGGAGTTCTATGTAATCCATTTACCTCCTGCCCCAAACTTGGTGGCTTGTGCCAAAATTTGAAACCAATATTTAAGGCGGCTAGCTGGCAGAATCGTTAGCGTGCCGGGCAAAATACTGGCCTTGTGTCAAAATTTGAAAACAATATTAATCATGCTAAAGGCAGCAAGCTGGCAGAATCGTTAGCACGATTTTCTAAATGCTTCGTGGCATTTCGTCCGTCTTTACGTTTTAAGTTCAAAAGTCGCCGAAGTCGACTTTGGTTTCTATCCTTTCAAATATCAATAAAATAAGTACCAGTTGAGTACTGAGGTCAATGTAATTGACGTATCGCTCCACCCCACCGACCTGACTGTCCTTGTGCCAAAATTTGAAACCAATATTAGTCATGGGGTTCCGTATTCGGTATCACTGGGGGCTTCCTTGGGAAAAAGCCTTCTACTCTAATCATGCCTGACCAATTCCTTCTGAATAGAATTTCGTTGACAGAAATCGTGATCAAGTCTGCTCCATCTTTATCCTTATGTTGATATAGACTGGTCAAATCCTCAGCTTTGTTTATGTTACATTTCTTTATTCTTTGTAACGTTGTAATTCGACAAACAGAGTGCGATAAAATAAGTAGGGCGACAATGTGATCGACTAAAAGACCTGAAGTTGGTACCCCAGCATGGCTGCAATCCAGTTAAAGAATGAAAGATGGCATAGTTGCGTTTCGTAGCCACGTGGCTGCAGATTCAGTCCTCTTGCGTGAGACTTCAGGAAAGTATTTTCTACTATAAACCCGGGTCGATCAACACTTTGTGAGTGAATTTGGATGACAAAGACTTTTCTTTTAGATTTTATAGATTTTTAAATTAGTATTTTGTAGAGTACGTTTTTCTTGATGGTGTCTGATCTCCTTCATTGTTTGGATTGCACCTTGGTGGTTCTTCCCTAATTTATTAATATATTTCTTATTATAAAATTCAATTTGGTATTACTTAATTGAATATCCTTGTAAGTTTGGATTTTAACATTCCCTAATATTATAATACTTATAATTATATATACTTAATCAACCCCGAAAGGATGAAAGGCAAAATCGACCTCGGCGAAATTTGAACTCAAAACGTAACCGTAGACGAAATGCCGCTAAGCATTTCGCCCGGCGTGCTAACGTTTCTGCCAGCTCGCCGCTTTAAACCACTATGGGATATCATGCAACCAAATCTAATATCAGGTATTCTGTCATCCGGAAGAGTTTTCATGCAACGGGTAGAAATATTGGCAGCTCTACTATGAGGAAGTTCTTATATTCAGTGATTTCACTTTCTCTTTCTTTCCTTCTATTTTAATGCCTTTATTCCTTTCCGTCTTTCTTCCTTCTTTTCTTTCTTCGTTTCTTTCTTCGTTTCTTTCTTCGTTTCTTTCTTTCTTTCTTTCTTTCTTCCTTTCTTTCTTTCTTTCTTTCTTTCTTTCTTTCTTTCTTTCTTTTTCTTTGTTTGTTTCTTTCTTTGTCTCTTCCCTGCCTTCCTTCTTCCTTAGTTGTTTGTTTCATTCTGTCTTTCACCTGTCTATGAGTCCTATCTATCAATCAGGCTGTCTGTCTCCTTTTCTTTCTTTCTTTCTTTCTTTCTTTCTTTCTTTCTTTTATTATGCGGTGAGCTGGCAGAATCGCTAGCACGCCGGGCGAAATGCTCAGCGGCATTTCGTCCGTCGTTACGTTCTGAGTTCAAATTTCTTTCTTTCTTTCTTCATCTTTCCATTCCTCCCTTCTCTCTCTCTCTCTCTCTCTCTCTCTCTCTCTCTCTCTCTCTTTCTCTCTCTCTCTCTCTATCTACAGATACCTTCAACCTAGCATTCTTCCCCCTCTTATTAGCATCACCACCAGCGATACTACTACTACTACTACTACTACTACTACTACTACTGCTGCTGCTGCTGCTGCTGCTGTTGTTGCTGCCGACCTTGTCGCCTCAGCCGCTGCCGCCCCAGCCGCCACTGCCGCAGCATCCGGTGCCACACCTCACCCCGCCGCCAGTCACAGAGCTTTTATACATACATTCAAACTGATAGTTTCCCAGGATACTTGCAATAGCACCGAATTCGATTCAGAGAAACCTTCAATCGATAAGTAATGATTTTCTTTGAAACGTAAGACAAAAATATTAAAAGAACAAAATATAAAGAAACAAAAAAAAAGCAGCGCAAATGAATACAATCAAACAAGCAGCACAAACTACAAAAAAATGGAAACGTAGCGAAAATATATATATAAAAAAAATGTACACATTAAGAAAAAATATATGCATAAAAATATACATGAATTATAATATATCGAATATATATAAACAAATAAATAAGTAAATGAATAAATGAAAACATCTATTTCTTCTCACCGGCACCAGTCCATAGTTACCGTAAACATCTACAACATCAGTAACGTCAACAGCAGAAGTAAAGAATTAAATAAATATATAAAAATATTAAATAAACTAAATAGATGAATAAATTAAAGTAATGGTATTAATAATATTCCTTTTATACTAAAGGTACAAGGCTTGACATTTTTGGGGGAGGGGACTAGTCGATTACATCGCCCCCTAGTGTTTTACTGGTACTTAATTTATCGAATCCCGAAAGGATGACAGACGAAGCCAATTTCAGCAGAATTTGAACTCAGAACGTAACGACGGACGAAATGGCGCTGAGCATTTCGCCTGGCGTTCCGACGATTCTGCCAGCTCGCCGCATAATAATAATAATAATAATAATAATAATAATAATAATAATAATAATAATAATAATAATAATAATAATAATAATAACAACAACAACAACAACAACAACAACAACAATAATAATAATGATAATTATAATAAACTTTTCTACTAAAGGCGCAAGGCCTGGAATTTTGGGAGAGGGGAATAGTCGGTTACATCGACCCCAGTGTTTCACTGGTACTTAATTTATCGACCCCGAAAGGATGAAAGGCAAAGACAGCCTCGGCGGATTTTGAATATAATAATAATAATAATAATAATAATAATAATAATATTAATAATAATAATAATAAGAAGAAGAAGAAGAAGAAGAAATGATGAAAGTCTATGAGAGAAATGATCCATCATGGAATCGAACAAAATTTTGCAGCAAATTTTATCAACCAAACATTTCCGCCGTCAAGTTAACGCTATGACAGAATTTCACTGACGACATCGCTTAGTAGCACCTCCACCGGCGTTCATATCAACATGGCTACAAAGCACGCGCGCGCGCGCACACACACACACACACACACACACACACACACACACACACACACGCATCAATTATTTGTAGTTTCTTGATCCGAGTAACACATTTCTGCAATTTCTTGCTGCAACACCTCACAGAAGATTTGCTTATAATGATAAAATAATTTTTCAATATTTGTGGGAGGAGTTTAGTCGTTTATATCGACACCAGGGCTCTGCTGCTACTTGTTTTATCAAGCAAGAAAGGATGAGAGGCAGAGACGACCTCAGCAGAATTGTTCATAGATTAATACAATGCCTTAGAATATTAGAAAAGAACTTCATTCAATTAATACTCCAGCTTTCGTGAAACTATGTCATTAACAACTGATATGGTAAGATAGTTTTTTTTAAACTTCTAGCGATAACGCTGACATTTTCTTTCTGTAACATTATCTTAGGCGTAATATGATAGGTTTTCCTTCCAGTTTTTTGTTATAATTTGTCATTTATTTTATCATATTTCACTGATGCATATTCTCTACTCAGTAGCATACATTCTCTCTCATTTTCTTCCTATCTTCATACGTCGGTTTGTCTGCCTGCCTCTCCCTGCCTCTCCCTGCCTCTCTCTCTCTCTTCCCTCTCACTCCCTCTTTATTCGTTTTTCTCCACTCTTTCACTCCGTCATAAAGTCATAAACATGTAATACAGAAAAAAGCACGCATGTGTACAATATATACATATATCATTATACATATATATACATACGTGTGTGTATATATGTGTGTATGCATGTATATATGCTTATCTGTGTATGCGCGTTAGTGAGTAGGTTTATGTGTTTATTACTAACGTATTAAGCAGCATTTGGGTTTAATTTGATATGAAATACTTCATTCAAAACTCTGCAGCTTTAGTCTCTCTGCGACAGTGAAACAAAATGGCTACTCCACAAGTCTTTATTTGCCTGTATGCAAAAGAAGTGGCTTAGATCTGACAATTTATCTTCTCAGCTCCACAATGCTTTCTAGGATTTTGGTGATAGTGTTCTCAGGCACCTCCTCCATTGGATTCAACCAGAAGAAGAAAAAAAAACCTCATTAGACATTCAAAAAGAATTGCTAAGCATGACCAAATGAAATTATGGCCATTATCCAACCGTTTTGTTCTTGTCTACCTGTAGGACTCTTGCAGCTTGTCTTCGCCTGTAAAACGTTTGCGACAACATCGGTCGCAAGCTACGGCGGCCCAAATCGGTAGCATTTCCCTAGAATAAGCATTGATGTTGTTGAGACAGGAGACATCTATACATGAGACATCTATACATGAGCAAATGACAGTCTTCTTCAAAGTACCTATCTATCTACCTGTCTGTCTGTCTGTCTGTCTGTCTGTCTGTCTGTCTGTCTCTTTCTCTCTCTCTCTCTCTCTCTCTCTCTAATATATATATATATATATATATATATATAGTTTGTAAATGGAATAGATGAAATCCAGGCTATCTGCTTGTCTTCTGTGTCTCTGTCTGTTTGTCTTCTGTGTCTCTGTCTGTCTGTTTCTCTCTCTAGGCTTAGAAAGAATAAATCCTGGGGTCGATTTGCTCGACTAAAGGCAGTGCTCCAGCACGGCCGCACAAATAAAAGAATAAAAGAATATATTTTGTCATGGTCCGGACGATTGTGTGTTCGAGTCACATGTGTAGCCTTCGACTTTTTCTATCCTACAACGATGAAGGTGAAGCTTTTCTCTAGGAAATCTTCACAAGAGATGAGACCTGGATCTATTACTTCGAACCAGTGTTCAAAAGGTAGATTATGGAGTGGAAAAACTCTGAATTCCTATGGGAAAAGACATTCAAGTTTCAACCTTCTGCAAAAAAAAAAAAAAAATGACACTCACAGTGATTTGGACATTAGACTGGGACATTAGATGGAAAAGAAGTCAGCAATCACCAGTATATGCAACCGTAAAATGCTGGTTAACAAACTGAGACCGGTAATTCGTACCAAGCACCGAGGCCTATTATCAAAGCAAACTGCTATGGTTGCATAACAATGCACGCCCACATACCGCCGTACATACCGTTGTAGCCTTTGGAAAATTAGGTTTCGAGTTGCTGAATCATTCTGTATGCAACCCAAATCTCGTCCCATCCAACTATTAACTATTTGGACCACTCAAACGCCTTACAATGTCGTCGATTTACTACGGATGAAGAAGTGCAGGAAGCGGTGCATAAATAGTTGTACGATCAGCCGAAAAGCTTCTTTTCAGATGGAATAAGCATGCTTGTTAACTGCTGAAAGAAATCCTTTAAAAAATGCAAGGAGACTGTCAAAAAACGATGTAATTATTCAAACCCTGCTTTTGTTTTAATAGATTACAGAAACAGAAGTGCTTAACATTTTGAACTTCCCCTCGTATTTTGTTTCATTTTCTCAGTGTAGGCGCTGTGAATTGTAGGCTACCTACATTAAAATTATTATATACAAGTGACGTGTTCAAAAGAACGTAGTCAGTCAACTCAGAATAACATAATCTAAGTACTGAGTGGCAGCATATTTTACTGAAATAGTGATTCCAACAGAAGGCATTTTGTTTCGATTCAACGAAAGAAAATAACTTTTGTTGTACTCGATGTTTTAGTACAGTACACGCACATACATGTAAATGTATCTGAATGTGTGTAAGTGTGTGTGCATGACTGTATATGTATGCATGTGTGTGTGTATTTATGAGTTTGTGTGCGCGCTAGTTTCAGTGTGTGCTTGTTCACAAACAAGCAAGTCAAATAGGCATATGTTGTCGGTGTTATAATATGTTGTTATCACGCGCAGTCACTGTAAGATAGCATTAGATCTAAAACTAGTGACAATAATATCCTTATCAAAAATACGTCGGAATGTTATTTTGCTGTAATTTTGCTCACATTTCTGTAGAAATACCAAAACAAAAGAAATGTAACGAGTAAGAAGAGAAAAAAAAATGTTGTCGATGAAAACGAGACGGTGGATTAGGAGGAAGAGAAGGATGATGATGTTGAGGAAGAGGAGGGGACGATAGTATTGATAATGGTGGTTTTGTTGATGAAGGTGGTGAATATCACGCTCAAGGCAACCACGATCATGATAAGACTGAGAACAAGGATGGCGTTGATGATGATAATGCTGAAAATGATGATGGTGTGGAATTCGTAGGGGGCGAAGATGATGATGATGATTCTGATGAAGACGATGATAGTGATGATTACGATAATGAACATCGTGATAATGATCATGATGATGGCTACGATTATGAGGTTGGCAGTAGCTGTGATGGTGGTGATGTTGGTGGCTAAGATGATGTTGAAACAATATTTGCGGTACAAATATTTGCGGTATTTGCTTTGGCTCTTTACATTCTGTGTTCAAATTCCTATGAGGCTGATTTTGACTTTCATCCTTTCATTATTGATACAAAATAAAGGCGGTGTGCTGGCAGAAACGTTAGCACGCCGGGTGAAATGCTTAGCGGTATTTCGTCTGTCTTTATGTTCTGAGTTCAAATTCCGCCGAGGTCGACTTTGCCGTTCAAATTTTCGAAGTCGATCGATTAAGTACCAGTTGCGTACTGGGGCCAATCT
>NC_068985.1:108528408-108535713 GCF_001194135.2 Octopus bimaculoides
ATATATATGTGTGTGTGTGTGTGTGTGTGTATGTGCGTATCTTTGTATACATTGGGTTGGCAACTAAGTTCCCGCTGTTTTTTTTAATTAAAATTTTTTTTAAAGATTTAATAAAAAAAATAACAGCTAATTAATCAATAATGTATTCACCCTTGTTGTTTGCAACTTCTCAACGTTCAACGAGATTTTCAATACCTCGTTGGTAGAAATCACCCGATTTCGACTCGAAAAATTGATCGAACCAAGCTCTCAATTCTGCATCAGTATTGAACAAGACTCTGCGCATAGCATTTGAAAGAGATCGAAAGAGGTGGAAATCCGCAGGTGCCAAATCAGGAGAATACGGCGTGTGTGGCAGCACTTCCTAGCCATGCGTTTGAATAGTCATATTGGCGATATGAGGGCGGGCGTTGTCGTGCAGCAGAACTCCATGCTACCGATTAGATCTTTTCTCTTGAATAGCGGTGTTGAGTCGTTCCATCTGTTGAACGTAGAGTTCCACATTGACCGTTTGGTTCCGTTCAAGCAATTTGTAATGGATAATCCCTTCCCAGTCCCGCCATACGCACAACATCGTTTTACGCGGATGAAGAATAGCGGAGATTGTGGTTCGTTGATTTTTGTTGTTGTCACTTAAATCATGCGGAACCCATGCTCCATACTTCTGAACCTTTCCTATCGAGTGAAGATGCTTCTCTATAGCAGTGTGGAAGCATTCTATTTTCTCTGCTAGTTCCCTTGTCGTTTGACAAGCATTTTCGTGCAAAAGTTGGTTTAATCCCTCTACATTGAACTCAACTGGACGGCCAGAACGAGGTGCGTATTTGAGATCAAAATTTCCATCTTTGAACTTGGCATACCAATCTCCATACACAACACAAATGTCGCGAGCAGCTTTTGTGGCCTTAGAACCTTGATTAAAAGCAAAAGAAGGAGGTGTCGAAAATGCTCGTTTTTCTTAACTTGACATTCCATTTTAATGATCTGAAAATAAACTAAAATTAACTACAAAAAAAAAAACAAAAAAAAAAATAGATTCCAAAATGATTCAGAAATAGAATTCTTGAAAAAAATAAATTCCAAAATTTTAAAAAGGGTGGGAACTTAGTTGCCAACCCAATACACACACACACACATGCTTGTATGTATGTATATTTATATATGCTTGTTTGTTTGTGTGAGTGTGTGTGCGTGTGTATGTGTGTGTGTGTGTGTATGTACGGAAGAATTTATAAAGTTAAAAAAAACGTGAGATAGAATTTCTTTTTTCTTGACACTAGATCTCAAAACAAATAAGCTATGAATAAACCTTTATTGAGTTAAAACACTTTGGAAGGAAAACATTGATGTCTGTCGGTGTGGCTGTAATCTATACCTGTTGTAAATATTACAGGCGTTCTACCTTTGGACCAAAGCATTCCTCCGAATTTCTCTATCCATTTTACAGATGTGGATTCGAATCCAACGAGCAACCTTCAATTTCGTCTATCTAAAGGTGTTGGTCACCTTAGCGCAATATTTACATGCTGTTATGTACACCTTTATTTGCTTCGATATATATATATATATATATATATATATATATATATATATATGTGTGTGTGTGTGTGTGTGTGTGTGTGTGTGTGTGTGTATGTATGCATGTATGTATGTATATTTATTCAAAATGCGCATTATTGAAGACACTATACTTCTACAATAACTAGGAGAAACGCCCTTTCCCTCATATCACTAATCTCATAAATCATTCATTACTTGTACAACCACCGTTGTTATTTGCAAGGATATTTCACTCAAAAAGGAAAACTTTTTGTTAAGATAAATGTCTATCAGTAATTTGATTAATCATATGACGTCATTGTTTTGGTTTTTTTTTCAAAATTTGACAGTCACCTGACGTCTAGGCTGTATTTGATAGTTTTAAATATTTTTATCCTTTTGATATATTGTTTGGATTTTTTTCATTTTGTTTTAGAAAGATAATGCATCAGAGTCGTGTAAAACAAAATAGATTAAGAAGAAAAGAAAAATAACTGGAAATACTAGAAGAAAAGAAAATGATTGAATTTCTAAAATTGAAATATCTCTTTAATAAAACTAAACAATATACGTATAAAAGAACAAAAAAAAAATCGATGTCTGACGAAACTGTCATTAGCAACAGTATTGTCATTGTACAGTTTTATATATTCGTGTAACATAGCTCCCCTGGTGGCGGAATTTTTTGTACTGTCTGTGTTTAACGTCGGAGATATGGGTTATGGCATATCAGTCATGAGAGTCAAAGATTAGATTTAACTGAAAGGCTGATCGAGTTAATTTCCAGCGTCAACACCTCCTATTTAAAAACAAGTACAGCGTTCTTTTATGATCCTTAGGAAATCTTGAATACCAAACGGCAACCTAACAGTGTACTGTACTTTTTCCAGGATATATTGAATGCCAAACGGCAACCTAACTGCATTGTACTTTTTCTAGGGCATATTTACGTAAATAGGGCTAGCAAAGTTTATATGATGACGCAAGGATCAAATGTAATAAAAAATCTGATAGAGATTATTTCAAGCTTCGGAAACGCTGGTTTGAATAAACGTGGCATTCGCTTTCGAATGCAAACGTCAGACGCATTGGAAAATTTGAATGGAAGACGGTGACCTCTGCTTTTTCCATGTCTCGTGTTTACATTTTGGTAGATTGGACCAGCAAAACTTACATGTTCAAGCAATAAAAACTATTTCCCTTCCATGTTTTGGTAAATAAAAAAAAAAAATGTTTCCTGTTTCGATAGAAAATGGAATTAAAAGTCAATGGCGATATTTACAAAATTCTCCAAAATTATATTAACATTATAGTTTATAATTTAGTAAGATTATAGTAGAAAGAACGTTCAACTTATTTATTGAACCCTTTAACTGCGTAATTAAATTCCATAATCATTCCCGTAACGATGTTAATTGTCCACCAAAGAATAATATTGTTATTTTCTGCTCATGCAATATTTCCGTATCTCCTACAGGTACGGTTTCATATTCACTACTAAAAGCATTTGATTCTTGTGATGTATAGAGACATTTAGTGAAATATCTGAAAAAATTACTGGAATCACCGCATAAGGAGAGTTTTTCTTCAAATCTATGGGGTAAAACCGCTTTTCGAAATAATGTTGATAAAATTTTGAACAGATATATCCTTTCCCGCGTTCAAAGATTAAGGTTATTAAAATTATCTGGAATAACTTTCAGATAAAACAGCGTGTATCTTATATTGACTTCCTACTGTACTGCAGGCACATCGTTTCTTTTACGGACTATGACTGTGTGCCTGACGTACTCATAGCTATTTGGTTAAAGTGAAATTTTGTTGGCAATCAGTCACGTCTGTTTCCCGAGAGAAATAAATCGTGGAATTAGCTATGGCGGAATATCTGCTTTACAATGAACTACTTCTGCTAAAATGGCTACTCCGTTCAATATCAGCGAACAGCCCTACGACCAGCATTGAAGAACTTGGTCTCGTGAATCTCATGATTTTGACACACACACATACACACACGCATACACCCCCCACACACACATACACACACACACACCACGCACAAACACATACACAATATATGTATCTAAAGTAAGTCCTTTTGCATTACTGTTCCGAGTCCAAGAACTAATAGTGTCCGTTACTAGCTTCCATGGTGCATATAGGACCGAGATCGAACTATTTTCCTTGAACGGGAAGCCAGTCCATCGCAGGATTGCACATTAACACGTGAGTGGACTGGAAGCATATGAAATAAAGTCTTTTGTTCAAGAACACAATGCACTATCCGGTTCAAGAATCGATCCTGTAATTGTATTGCAGCATCTTTACCACTGGAACAAGAGCCTTCACACATGCTCTCTCTCTCACACACACACACACACAAGCGCCACTATTAGGCGGGTCAAAAAAACCTCGCTATAATATCCTTGACATTTCACCGTTTATTATTCCCGCCAATTATTGGAAATATTACAAATACTTCGAACATTTTAACAATAATTACACCAATTTCGAGAAGAAAGTGTGACATTAAAGGCTACGCATAAAATATATTATATCTATCAACATTATAACATTAAAATTGGGGGGAAATAGTCGGAAACAAATTGAGCATTGTGGAAAACTACCTTCCCCTAATTGGTATTAAATTGTTTATAAAATGCTCTTATGGTCGTTTGGAAAAGTGCGGTGAAACAAAAAACGGTAAAGTCTATTTTGACAAATGACAAATTGCTCATGTTACCTACGTACGTATGTGTGTATGTATGCATGCATGTATACACACATACAAACACACACAGTAATAACAATAATAATCCTTGGATGTTATTTATATACAATACTGGTATCGCCAGTTGGCATCGTTAGACTGTAGCTGTCATAATAGAATAAGAGATTTTATATGCATATTCAAAGCATTTCCCGTAAACAAAATTGAAGGATATATAGAGGTATACCCTTCTGGCAAATTTCAGGCCTCTGACTGCCGATAACTCGAACCTTAGCATCAACCGTCACTATGCACCGCCTGCACCGAGGTCACCGCTAACAACCAACACCATAAGCAGGACCGCCAATTACCAATCTCTAACGTTTCATGAGAACGGAAAGTATCGTTGAAGAGGTCACAGATGTGCGACGAGTAATTTCCGAGCAATGGACATCAATTAAAATAAAAACTGTAATAAACGAGTGAACGGCGAATATATAGTGCGTGTGTTTATTTGGCCGAAAAAGAAGACCAAAAATAATAATGACCATTCCGAAATACAATGTCAGTTTCAATACATGATTTCACATCAGGAATCTTGCAACAGAAATATGTATATATACATGCATTCTATGAATATATATATATGTAAATGTTTATGTATACATACATACACGTACACATAAACATCACACAGACACAATCACAAACGTTCATACACGCACATACACACAAACTCTCATACATATACATTGCATACCGAGCCTCGTAGAGGTCAGTTGGTAGAGTGTCATTCAGCTGGTCATAGTAACACCAAAAATTGCTTCAAGTTTGGTGAGGAAGGGGCAACCGTACCTGGGTAAGACTTAATTGCACACAAGTGAAGTTTGATGAACCGTGTGTAATATTACCCGGGGTGAATACCACTGACTGATGAAAAATCAGTTACTGACCCTAGGATGCGTTACTGATGACGTGTCATGAAGTAATTACAAGATAACATTTGAAAGAAGAAAAAAACCCCATTAATATATGTAATATATATATGTGTGCCTATATGTCTATGTTTCTCTGTGTGTGTGTGTGTGTGTGTGTGTGTGTGTGTGTGTGTGTGTGTGTGTGTGTGTGTGTGTGTGTGTGTGTGTGTGTGTGTGTGTGTGTGTGTGTGTGTGTGCGTGCGTGCGTGTGTGTGTAAAATACTAAACGTGTAAAAAGTTTCCTGAAAATATATCAAGTTCACTATTTTCTGTCTTTATGTTTCAGCTTGTCTTTTCTTTAACCTTCTGAATCTAAAAACAAAACTTATATATAAAACTCTAATAAGAAAACATATTAAACAATTTGGCATACAGTATTTCTATTAAAAGATCGCTTTCACTTTCTTTGCTTTTGCATTGGGTAAAAGCATGAATGACACAAACCCCCGTTTGTTGAGTGCCATAAATTGTAAGGACGTTTTGTCTAGATAAAAGACAGAAAAATCAATATCTTTTTGAGTTTAACTACTCGTTTTTTCAATAACTTGAACTTTACTTGTGTTTTATTGCTTCAATGAAATTTGAATAAAGCAGACGATATGTTACTAAGTCTGTGAAATCTAATTCATTTGCCATTGTATGTAAAATACATGTAGCTTGTAGCTCAAAGAAGCTGTAATAAAAAATAATGCGTATCAAATGAAAATAAATGATTCTTAGCATTAGATGAAGGCCACACTTTTATCTCCCCAGCCCCTCATACGTTATCTCTTTCATATATATATATATATATATATATATATATATATATATATATATATATATAATGTATGGAGGAAGAGATGGGTAGATATATATGTAGACAGTCACATAAAAATATATACATATATGCACGCACACACACACACAAACACACACACACGCACGCACACACGCACACACGATCACTTGCATGTTTATTCATATTATGTCCCACCATATTCCAACGCAAATATGCTTTTCGCTATTGTTAACGTCGCAGGAGAATCCCTTCATAACATACTTCGCTCATTCTCCTATGACGTAGACAGTGGCCGAAACTGTAAAAAAATTCCAGTGACTTACTTAAGCTCAAAGATTCAAAGGCTGTAGCAGGAAACACTTGCCCAAGATATCACAACTGAAGCAAGAATCCTGTGGTTGGGAAGTAAACTTCTTACCGCCGGATTTGGTATTTAGTATATTTCTGTGAGAATAACTCCAAGTATATTTTCTTGCAGAATTCAAGCAGATCACTAACAAAGTGCAAAGAATCATTTATTTAAGTCAAGATAATTCTTCATGTTATGGTTAACTGATTTGAATGATGTAAGAATATATATGACTATATATGTGTGTATATATGAGGATAAACATGTACTCGTGGGTGTGCGTGTCATGGTAAAAAATAGGTGTATGTTTCTTAAAAATTTGTGTGTGTACGTACTTATGTATTGTATATGTGTATGTGAGTGTGTGAATCTGTTCATCAAGAAAACACAAATAGAGAATAGCTGAAATGTTTAACAAATATTCACTATTCCGCTAATCTATTGTGTCAGGAGAATGCGAATCATTTGTTCTGTTCTATTTTGGTGGACTCAAGTTTATTTAGGTTTCTATGCACACGAATTTCTAGGTTTTCGTATCTTTATAAATTCAACCACTATTAAGAATATTGCAAGACACAAACTTTTGAAAGAATAAATAAGTAAGTGAGTGGAAATAGAACCAGTGAGCTAAGTAATAAGGCGCTAAAGGAGAATGACTCTCCCCAGACATAATAATAATAATAATAATAATAATAATAATAATAATAATAATAATAATAATAATAATAATTAAAGCAAACACATAATTTTCTTATGGTTTCTTAAACATTCACTTGAACAAAACTGTACAAATCCAAATATATGGTACCCTAGGCATAACACCTACATGAACTTCTAACTTGTTGTCTCTTGAGGTCTCTGGGTGAGACTTGGATCCAACTTGTACAAATGCAAAACAAAAGTCAAACATATAATAATAATAATAATAATGATGATGATAATAATAATGATA
>NC_068985.1:108536093-108536848 GCF_001194135.2 Octopus bimaculoides
GAATCTAAAAAGAGAAACAATTCCTATCATAGTAGGTGCCTTAAGTATAATAAAAAAAATATTCAGACAAATACATAACAAAAACACCAGGACTTACAAATATATATAACATACAGAAAATTGCACTACTGGATACTGCACACATTCTACGCAAAACACTTTCAATACAGTAAACATAAGAGCACCACAGCAAACCACAGCACATACCCAAGGCGCACAGAGCTGAGCTCGGTAGTGAAGTGAAAGCACGTTATAAAAATAAAACTACTGAACAATAATAATAATGATAACAACAACAACAACAACAACAACAATACATATGAACGCACAACAGATGAGATCTTCACAGAATTCCCACCCAAGTGTTTCGGTCCTTATTCCTGACACTCTAGGGGAGCTGGGCCCACCCTCGTCAGAACCCCTAGGTGTCCTCCTGCTGCTTTCCAAAATCCTAGCTTCAGCGGGATTTGAACCTGGGTCATTCTTTTTGTGATCTTGTGTTCCCAGGTCTGTGTTTCAGATAACCAGGCCGCGCTGACTTCCACTTCAAGAAACAAATAAAAAGTGATAATGGGAAATTAATATGGTTTTGTGTGCTCTTAATTTGTTTCCATTTTGTAATTTATGCACACACACACACACACACACACACACACACACACACACACACACACAGACACACGTGTATGTGTATACGCATAGTTAATTACGTATATAATATATACAGTGGAACTTCCATTCACAAGTTTAATTCG
>NC_068985.1:108537362-108546030 GCF_001194135.2 Octopus bimaculoides
ATATATATATATATATATATATATACATATATATGTATATATGTATGTATGTATACAGACACACATTGTATGTATTAGTGTGAAAGCGTTTATGTTTGAGATGCATGCGCGAAACATAATAGAATATTTTGTAATTATGCAGGTGAAAAGATAAGTTGCAGACTATTAACTGTAACGTAAAGCACAGGTTAGTTAGTATTTTTGTCTTTAAACAAGAAGCAAATGAAAAATTCAAAAATTTCCTTTCAATGTAACCAGTCAACATGAAAGAATCAAAGACTAGACCAGGAAACAAAGTCTGTACTATTTATATTTGCATTTTATTACCTTCTGTTTCTCATTAAACCAAAACAATTGATAGTTGACACAAGACGGATATCATTTTTATTGTTATTTCTCGCTATATTCTGTTGTTAAAATATTGTAAAGTTGATGGTCTTAAAATGGCTACCAAGCTGGGAGATGCAATTTATTTTCAAGGATCCACCGACCATAAACAAAATCTTTCAATTCATGGAGGCTTCACAAAAGATTTAAGACAAACGTTTAACTGTTCATTATCGGTTTCTTTCTTTCTTTTTTCTTCTTTCTTGTCTCAGTGTTTTTTTTTCTTTCATTTTAATTCATTTTTATGTATAGGGTTTATTATATATCTTCCTTAGCGGCTTCGTATGTACATTTAAACTGATAAAATAAAGTAAAATAAAATACAATAAATGGTACTTCAACAGAATATTTGCAAAAATTGAAATTTTATTGTTGTTGTTCCCGATGTTTTTCATATTTTATGTCTTCTAAATGTGGTTTTTTGATTAAAAAAAAAAAATGTTTGTTGTTTCTGGCAGAATCGTTAGCACGCCGGATAAAATACTTTGCAACATTTTGTCCATCTTAACATTCTGAGTTTAAAATCTGCTCGGTGAGCAAATGATTCTGCCACCTCACGCCTTCTTCCTACACACACACATATATATATATAATTTTAACTTTACCACTTATTCTTATGTTATTTTCTATAAACTGACGAGGCAAGTTCAGCTTAACCCTGGGCAACGGAGTAAGTGTCACTGAAGAGGATTAATTCAATGATCTGACTCTCTCGCTTGTTCTAGGGACGATGTCTCCCTTGTCAATCAATAGATAGGTGCTAGTATACATCTCATTTGGATTTTATCACTTCTGAGGTTCCGCTGGCTAGGGAACATATGTAACCCGGATTTAATATACGCCATTCTTTTTCGCACACTCAGAAACCCTGGTTGCCTACCGAGTAATATACAAAGAACTTCTTTTTCGGCTCGTCGTTCTTCGATAAAAGAAAAATAAATTCGTAACCTTCCGTCTCAATAAACCAATATTTTTCCTGAAAGTCGCATTTTTATATTCACTACGGATTGCTCGAAGCTAAATTTATTCCTACACCTCGATCTCTGGATCTTACACACGCACACACATACACACACACATACACACACAGGCACACACACATACATACAGACAGACATACATAGGCGCAGACGTGGCTGTGTGGTAAGAAGCTTGGTTCTCAATTACATAGCTCCAGGTTCAGTCCCACTGCTTGGCACCTTGGTCAGTTGTCGTCTACTATAGCAACAGGGCCGACCAAGCCTTGTGAGCGGATTTTCTAGATGAAGTAGTCTGCTTGCACTACTACCTTCATTTCTCCCTTAACTATTTGCTCCTCCTTCTTTATCTTGGCTGGAGATCGGTAAGAATGAAGTTCTGAAATATTAAATGGGTTTCTTTGGTGCAGTATCATATAGCTCTACAACAATTGAAGAGGTAAGACAGAGTGTAGATTATTTGATACAGAGATGTTTATTACCCTTATCTTCTGATATGCGTTGAAGTGATGACGAATTTACTTCGGTTGTTGTTGGCTTTCTTTACTTCTACTGCTGCAGCTAAAAAGCTTGTTGGTTCAGTTGTTATTGACTTTGTTTGTTCGAAAATGTTTGGGAAACGGATCCATAAAACATTTATTGTTCAGAAATGAATCGGATAACATTTCTTGTCATAAAAATCGTGAAATTTCGGCTGGTCAGTAGATACAAAGTATCAGAATTGTGTGTAGAATGCATTATTGTGGTATGAAAATGTGAGGTTCGTTATTTCGGTTAGTAATTGTCTGAAGATGTGATTGACACAGAGATACTGGTAGCTGAGTAAAAGTTCATAGTTTTTGACTTACTGGTGTGTTCGTCAGGGATTCTGGTAGTTATGAATAATAGAAAGTGCAGGTAGTAAAGGATAGTAACGAATTCAGCATTTACATTAGTTATGAAGGAGTGCGAAAATCTCCAATCTGATGAAGATAGAAAATAGAAGGAAGAAAGAGATGAGATGAGATCGATGTCTCAATAAGGCAAAGTTGACCTCAGTGGGAATTGAACTCCTTATATATAATCGAAATATACGTATATATTCAGTTCAATATTAATGGGTGGATGATTGATTATTAAATGATGCTTCCCGTCGTGTACAATACTTACATTTATCAATGCCAGATTGATGAAAGGGCTATTCGACCCCAGTGGGAATCGAACTCACATTATAAATGGACGTCACAAGCAAATTCAATGTATTTACTCCGGCATTTAGTAGAATGATTGATATTAATAGTTTCATAGCATATTGATTTATTTCGTACCAGTTAAAGAGCTGATCTCTTATTGATCAAGTCACATATCGATCAAGTCACGTATCGATTTAAGTACCTCCATTCAGTCAGTCATCTTGTGTTATATTTATTACTTTATGTTCGTATAATGCGGGGGAGGGGGAAGAAACGGTAGAAATGCAATGCAGAAAAAAAAAAAAGATTTTATCTGGGGACGATAAAATAAGTAACAGTAATATTCTAGCAGACGATTCAACCAATTATGTTCAACTCCAAAGTGTTGGCCTTCAAGCAATCACAGTTTGCAAACAATCATTATATATTTGTTAAGGCTGGTGTACGGGAAGAAAGTGTTGTTTTGTTATATATATATAACGACAAAGAAACCTGCATTTGGTTACTTGGCTTGTTAGATATAGGAACCAAATTGTCCTCAAATCACATCATGTTTTCTTGAATGGAAGGGCAATTGGAAAATGTAGCTCTAGATACACAATAAGATGGAATGATCACCGTTGTAATATATTTGACTATAAGTCTGTTCGATTAGAGATTGCTTCAGTATAAACTACAACAGCATCAATAACAACAACGATAACAGCAACAGTTCTTCATTCTTTTTTTCTTCTTTTTTTACGTTAACTGTCTTACACAAATCTCTGATGGCAGCGGGGATCCGTGGAACAAACCGTAAATTCTTTGACGAGTCGCTACAGTGACCTGTTTGGTGTATATGCATCGTAATGTATAACCCCACTGGAGATGCAATTACAAAGAGGTATACAAAAGACCAATCGGTAATTCTATACGTTTTGGATGGGGGAGATTTGTTTTTGTCCGATCTGTTGCTTCACACTGCGGCCTCTGTAAGATTTCATTTGTTGATAATCAAAACGTAGTCTCTTAATAATAATAAAAAAAGGTAGCTTGCCTGTATAGATGCCATAACATTACTCGTCATGCAGCAACGTGCTAGACATTGTAGTGACAACTGAGCGGTACATATCAAATTCTCTTTTATATATTTTTAAATCGTTTTCTCAGGAGAGAAATTTTACGAAGTCGTTTTAATATGTTTGAAGATGTTTTTGTCAGGAGGAAATATATTGACCATGAACCTTCGAAATGTCTCCGCGACTGAACGGAACGAGGGAAGTATTGTCAAACCAAAGATCACACTCGAATATAGCAGCAGAGTGGATTCTGTTAAAGGCTACCAGAGTGCCAGGTGGTGCTATCAAATCAGGTGCCAGATCAAATTTAATCACTACCTATGTAGATCATGGCAGGTTTTAAACTCAACGTAAAATTGGAGAATATATTTAACCAATTCAGAAATTCGATGACAAGCATTGATTATAATTAATGTTCGTTGAGCTCCTTTAGCTTTTGCAGTTCCCTCATATTGAATCTATTCTTCAAGAAAATAAAAGTTCTTTTCTATAATCTTTCTATAAAGAGCCTTCTTACTTTCCTTTCTGTTATGTCTCAAGCTACTGCTATCTAGCACCTTCGGATGATATCTACTCAACCGCTACACGACGGCTACTCAACAGTCACTCAACCCCCTACCACGGCCAGACTACCTCTATTCATATGTCTTGGGCGATCCTACTTCTTCGCTTGGGGACGTCGACACAACACTTTCAAACGGTTTTCGAAAGACAAATTAGTATTCAAGATTGGTAAAAGCTATTTTTATTTTCATTGAAATTACGTTTATATAAAAAAAAAATAATAAAGAAGAATAACAAAAATATATCAAAAGCCAGAATAACATAACTCAATGGATTCCAGAAAGTATTTGAGAAAGGATCCCCTTTAAATATGAAATGATCTTGTGAAATTTTAGACTGCACAAAGCACTAAAAATCAGTGCATACAAGGCTCCAGATCGGATAATGTTTTAACTCGATATATTTACGTATAAATTTTATTTACGCTAATAAAGAATTACTGATGTTATCTCCTCTTTTAATAGGTTTTTCAAATTTACGACCTTACTTTAGGTCGAAGAGCGAACAACCCTCTATGGGAACTAGACTAAATGTTGTCTCGGAGGCCATTTTTTTGGCTCGTATATATATATGTTTACTAGTCATAATTCATTATGATTAATTAATCGCTGGCAATGAGTTAATAAATATCGATAAAAAGTTGATGCTGGCAGTATCATCTTCTACAAAACAATAATAAACTCTGAATATCTATTTCTTTCTTTCTTTCTTTCTTTCTTTCTTTCTTTCACTCACATTCTCTCTCTCTCTCTCTCTCTCTCTCTCTCTCTCTCTCTCTCTCTCTCTCTCTCTCTCTCTCTCTCTCTCTCACTCACTGTCTCCTTTCTCTTTTCATTACAGTTCATTACATCTTTCTTATGATTTCTATTCTCGTCCATTACTCTCATGATCTGTCGTGTATTTTCTCTGAAATAGATTTATCTTTTCAACATATGAAGTGAATGCAATACGGTTTTGATCGAGAAGGTCCAAGAAGAGAAGACGTGTGTGAGATACGGTGGAATGTGTGAGTTATCTCGTGATTGCGGACAGAACGCTATGTGTTTGGCATATGATTACCTTCTCAAAAATGGCATGGGCATAGAACAACTTATTTTCTAAAAATATCTCTTTCTAATTTAGGCACAAGATAAGCAAATTTGAGGGTCGAGGTAAGACGATGTCATCAACTCCAGTAGTAAACTGACACCTCATTTTATGAGGCCTAGTATTATGAACGATATAGCGAGAAGTTTACTTCGCAAACATGTTGGTAGATGTCTTCTATCGTAACCGCGATTTCATGTGTGCCTGAATTAGGAGACGGATAATGGGCAGATAACCACATACACACACGCACACACACACATACACACACACACACACACATACACACACACACACACACACACACACACACACACACACATAATAATATTTATATATGTAAGACTTTTCTGAAAATGAAAATGTGAATTTGATTTTGTTACCAACATTCTAAAGACGGGCATTGTAACTTGTGAGAAATCAGCTCCTTTTAAAGGAAAATTCTAAATGATGAAAACTAGGATATATGCTTACATACAAACACACACACACACATACAGACATGCACACACGCACGCACGCACGCACACACTCTCTCTCTCTCACACACATACACACTCCCCCCCCTCTCTCTCTCTCTCTCTCTCTCACACATTAGGTTGTCCTGAAAGTTTTGAGTGTTTTTTTAACTAAATCTTTTAACGCTTCATTGAACATACCTGAAACGTAAAACAGTTAAAACTTTGGCATTACTTGAAGTGGTTGTGCATCTCTTCTTTCTTCCTAACTAAAAATAGATTTACTTTTCATTCCAGTTACCCTTTATTGATATTTGAAATTGATAACCAAAAATTTCATATTCAGATTGTAATGCTTTTCATTAAAAAAAAAATGTGAGGGGGGTGGGGAGAATACTGCAAAGATTTTCAAAAGAATTTGTGAAGTTTATGGTGATGCTGTAGCAGGTGGATCAATTGTTCGAAGTAGGTTTGCAAAATTTAAAGCTGGAGAGCTTAGCTGCGAAGAATACAGTCTCAGTGGGAGATCTTCAAAATTGTATGAAGATATTTTGAAGGCAAAAATCGAAAAACACTTAAATATCACGGCTAAAGAACTTGCAGAGGAGTTGAAAATTTCTAAAAGTACGGCTCATGAATACCTAATGAAGCCAAGATACATTTCTCGTTATAATGTATGGGTCCCTCACAAACTCTCTGAAAAGAATTGCTTGGACCGATATTCCGTTTGTGATATGCTTTCGAAACGGAATGAAAGCATGCTTTTTTTTAAATAACTTGTGACTGGAAATGAAAAGTGGATTGTGTACCAAAACGTAGTGCAAAAATATCCTAGAGTTTGTGTAGGGTTCCCTCGAAACAGCAACCAAAGACGAATATCCATGCTAAAAAGGCTGTTTTGTGTTTGGTGGGATCATAAATGTATTATTTATTATGAGCTTCTTCTACAAAACCAGACTATTCATTCTGAAGTGTACTGTCGTCAGCTGGCGAATTTGAACCACAATATCAAACAATTGAGGCCGGAGATTGTCAACAGGAAAGTGGTAGTGTTCCAACAAGACAATGCCCGATCACATGTGCCTTTGGCTACCAGAACAGAGTTACATGAACTTGACTGGAATCTCTTACCCCATCCACCATATTCTCGTCATACTACGTTATCCGACGACCATTTGTTTTTGTCTCTACAGAAGACATTGCAATGGAAATCATTTAACGATTAAGATGGAGTCAAAATGCATCTGGATGACGTTTTTTCTTCAAAGACAGTTAATTTTACGCTGATGGAATACTTAAATTGCCTGATAGATGGGCAAAGGTCATTAATGATAATGGAAATTATTCCATTGAATAGAATTTATTGAAAGGTTAATTATTTATATCCCTTTTTGTATATTAAAAAACGCTCAGAACTTTCCTGACAATGTAATATATATGAAATAAAGAGAAAAAAATATATATCATTACATACGTTGCAATATCGAATAATGAACTAATTACAAATAGTTTTGTTAGATTGAAAATAAGGATATTTCGATTTCTTCCATTTGACGAAAAGAGCTATAATTGAATGATTATTGATAATTGTAACGTACGTAATGTTATATCCGACATATCACTTCCACATTTCTTGTTTATTTCAACTATACATGGCTCTCGTTATTTTTTTATAGTCCTAGTTTGTATTTATGATACGTTACCAACGGCATTATATAAGAATAGTTGCTTAACATAGGTGAAAAATGGAGCATTAATTCTTATGGTTATTTATCATGCATTTTAGCGAGACAAAAGGTATGAATACACATGCACACATATAGCTAGCTAGCTAGCTATATAGATAGATAGAAGAGGAAGAAAAGAGAGAGAAAGGGAGGGTGGAGAGATACATACAAGCATTATATGTATAAGAATAGAAGCACATTGTGAACAGCAAGATATTATAAAAGAATATACGCATACATGCACGTATATATATGTATGCATTAACTAGTTTTAATTAATATCTAACTGAACTCACACATATCTTTCATTCTCATAAGGATAAATATGAATCTCTAAGATCCTATTCTGCTTTTACCTCTCTCGAAGTACAGTGATATGTAATTAATTGAAATCAATCTAATTAATTTGATTAATTCTATTGAATCATGAATTTGCATGCAAAATATGAAGAATCTATATTAGAAATCTATTTTTTTGGAAACCTCCAAATTAAAAGACGAATCTAATTCAAACTTTTTACACACACGCACACACAGATACGTATATACATATATATATGCATATAAATATATATATATATATATATATATACATATATACATATGCATATATATATATATATATATATATATATACATATAAGCGATGGCGTAGCTGTGGGTCTAGAAGTTGCTTCCCAATCACATGGGTCCGGGTTTAGTCTCACTGTGTGGCACCTTGGGCAAGTATCTTTTTCTATAGCCTCGGTTTGACCAAGATCTTGTGAGTGGATTTGGTTTACGCAACCTGAAAAGAAGCCCACCATATATATATATCGTTGCTATTATACAAAAGTGTCGTGGTCAAAAACGTGGCTTTTTCGTGAAACGAAAAATTGGTTTCACCATTCCATTTCTTTTTACATACCAACAATTTCAGATTAACAATTATACTTTGTTGGGTGCATAAAATCCTAACTCTATGGATGTATGATGTTTTCAGTCAGAAATAGTTTTGCAATCTGCTGTATATTGCGCTTACTACACTTTCGGAAAATGTTAAACCGTTGTACTACACTTTTGACAAATTTCATTTGAAGCAACTGGAGATACGATAGTTTTGACCAAAAGAATGGGAAGCAAAATTAGATATCGAAAAAAACCCCCATTTGGCCATATTTGGACATACTATAGTTTAACATAATAGCAACGGTATATATATATATATATATATATATATATATATATATATATATATAT
>NC_068985.1:108547381-108548723 GCF_001194135.2 Octopus bimaculoides
ATATATATATATATATATATATATATATACATACACGTATATTTATATACGTATACATATACGTACATATAGTTATTTGCATATATACACACATATGCAAACACACACACACACACACATATTTATACATATTTATATTTCGAGAAATTGTATTACATTTATGGTTATGTTAGTCTGCCTGTATAAATATCTATACATATGTGTGTGGGTGTATGCGAGATAGATAGATAGATAGATAGATAGATAGATCTTGAAAAATATATAAATACCCGTCATATATGTGATGAAAAAAATAGTTACTGTGATTTATTTAACAAAACATTCATTGCACCAAACTAGAAAATAAATTTGATTTAGTTATATATACTTTAAAAATTATAAAGTACGGCACCTACTTACAAGCAGTAACACATATTTTACTAAAAGTATAATATACGTGTTCAACACATATACTTTGTATTATATAAAAATTACCAGTTTTAACAACATTGCCACAGGCACTAAATATTAGGTGTTCTGAACAATGTGTAAGCGCTGTTATTACCAGACAGAACTGACAGCTAATTTTCATTCCATTTCTAGCATAGCAAAGACTGATTTTCAAATATTGTTATTTTTCTTCAGGGTCGAATTTATTTTACTCCCCATCATTACTATGTCGCTACACAGCTAAAGTGAGGCCCAGAATGGAGTAATAATTCTATATTTCGAGCAGGGGTTGCTGCTATAAACATAGACATCGTATACCACATTCAGAGAAAGACAATTAGACTGATTGGCAAACGAGGGGGTGCTGAAATGTTTCTGGCTTTGGGTAAAAGAAAATACAGGAGGGTCTGTCAATTATGATTTTTATTCACCATATCCCCCTCTCAGATTCACACACTTATTGCAGCGTCCCTTTAAAAGAACTCGGTCCGTGTAAAAGAACTCAGGCAGTTGGGCCTCCAGCCAGGCCTTTCACGATATCCCAGTTTCCTGTCGGCTATTTGGTGGTGCTTTTCCAACTGAAAATGTTTTCGAAAAAAATATGTTCGAGTCACATGCAGCAAGGTGAATTTTTACATCCAGTGTGCATTCTTGTACATATACTTAATACTTTTTCAACATTATTGGGGGTAAATACACTCGTTTGTGTACTTCCCTGAGGAAATCTAATTACAATACGAAACACATCGTGTTGTCTCCCCTATTTACTGAAAGCATACAAACACTTTCAATCAAGGACTAAGATTACTCTGTTGTTTTGGCATGCATGTATGTATATGTATATCAAATGGATGTCTTCTAAAACTATATATATATATACATACACACACACATATATATATATATATATATA
>NC_068985.1:108549089-108552867 GCF_001194135.2 Octopus bimaculoides
TATATATATCGTTTGAATTACAAGAACTGTTCGCTGGACGAACTTGCGAGCTTCCACATACATATCTATCAAACCAGTTCCACTTACAAGAGTTGGGTCAACACCAGAACATTGCTGAATGATACTATTGTGTCAAGAACAGAATCGAGCCCAAGAACTCCTGTTTACGAAATAATCTATTGAACCACTCGACTACGTTTGCACTAAGTTTATTGCAGTATTTATAGAATAATAACAACTCATGAGATTTGCAATCCCACCCCAAACACTATCAATTCTTCATATTCTTCAACTACCACAACATAGCTGTTTACATTCTGTCTTGAGTCTGTGTCATTTACTGTTTACTGATAGAGTCTGGTAATTCTTATTGCTTTGTTTCCTTTCCTTAATGAATGTGGTAGGATTTCTCACTATACTTACTTTTCTCTCTTCCTCTCCTTAATCTGTCTCTTTCTTTTGCTCTCTCTCCTCCTCTTTAATCTCTCACTCTCTTTCATTCTCTCTCTCTCTCATCCTCCCTCCTCCTTCTCTTTCAAGGACCGCATCAAAACAACAAGAAGTCATCTATTCTCAGAATTGTCAGTCTTATTGTAGGATTTCTCTCCCATGTGTATACATCTGCCAAATACTAATCTTTGGAACTTGACAGTACGAATCTCCCATATTCTAACCATCCTTTTCAAATAGTTGATTTGTTACAACAGCCAATGCTATTGTTGTTGTTGTTGTTTTAACCCCAGGTCAATACTGATCGAGTAGACTGATATACGATGAAAAATGTTCCAGACACGTTGTATCTAAGTAAATCTGAATAAGTCAGGGAAACGGGCGACAGTATGTGTCGGCAAATACTAAGTACAAAAATAGTCACAGATTAGTTCAAGTTAAATTGTTTTGAAATATAAGTTTCGAGGTGAATATAGCTATAAATAAGAGTATGAAAATATTTTATTTTAAAGAACCCTTGGATGGCAAGTTCTCAAATCCATCTATTCTTCAAACCTATTTTCATATGTAATGTTTTTTTTTTAACCCGCAATAGTACATAATGTTATTTATAGTTGTATTCACTTCGAGACTTAACCTTAAAATGATTTATTACACATAATCTCAAATCGTATGCATTTTTACGCGTGAAAAATAGATTGTCACGAGGAATAAGTTTGCTCAAAATCTTCCTCTTTCAGATGGTAAATCTCAGATCTTTCTTCCTCTACATGGCAACTTAAATTATAGTGTATTTAAAACACCATTTTCAATCGTTCCTTCCTTTCTTCATGTGTAAGTTGATGTAATTAAGGTTTAATTTCGGTTATGTCTATTAACCATATTCCAATTCGATCATTGGATAAGGAAATATACTCTGTAAAGTTTAAGTTTGAAAAAGAAGAGACGAAATATCATATTACCTTACACAAGTTGTTTTTTCATGCATTAAAATTTCAGGGAAAATTCTTCAAATTCTGAGTTCAAATTCCGCCAAGGTTGACTTTGCCTGTCACCCTTTCGGGGTCGATAAATTAAGTACCAGTTGTATACTGAGATCGATCAAATGGACTGGCCCCACTCACCCAAAATATCGGGTCTTGTGCCTAGAATAGAAACGAATATTTAGGGGAAAATTCCTCTTTTTCGATAGAGGGAAGAAAATAATCAGAGTTTGCAGGAATGGTTGGTTACTGATATTCCATTTTAATTTATTTATCATTGGTCTGAAATGGATTTTCCTTGAAATCTCGTGCATTGTACCTGTGATTCAAAAGATACCGCCTTTTCACACACACCGCGTTATTCTGAATTTTTCTTGAGAATTATGTTAAGGGTACACATGTCTGTGGTATACTCAGTCTCACTTAATTCAGGAACAAAGTAATTCGGTTGATCGAACAACTGAATTGTGATCGTGGAGAGCGACGGAAATCCACCACATATATTATTTAATATACTAAGGCAGCTAGCTGGCAGGAAGTTAGCTTGCCGGATAGAATGCTTAGCTGCATTTGTCTATCTTCGTATTCTGAGCTCAAATCCCGCCGAACTCAACTTTGCCTTTCATCGTTTCGGGGTCTGTAAAATAACTATCAGCTGCGTACTGGCTCCAATGTAATTAACTAGTTCATCCTCACAAAAATGTTAGGCCTTGTGCCTATAGTAGAAGGAATTATGCAAAATATTGTATTAAAATGGACATTTGGTAAATAATTTCACTCCACAGTGATACGATTCTTGGTTTGTTCCCACTGGCTAATGTCATTGGCAACTGAACTGATGTAATCTAAGGCCTCGGGCCAAAACAAGCCATTAGACATTGTGCGTAAGTTCGTCGAATAAACTGTACTTGTTTTTCTGGTCCCCATGACACAATTGATAGAATCTCCTGGCCATTGGGCGTCTTTAACCGAGTTATTATTATTTTTTATTCTTGCATCTTAATTATTTCAGGCATTGGATGGACACGGAAAGGAAGAATGACAAAATCGACCTCGGTGGAATTTGAACTCAGAACGCACGACGGACTAAATGCCGAGAAACATTTTACCTGGAGCGGTAACGATTCTACCAGCTGGCTACCCTTCCTCCGTTTCAAATTTTGGCAAAAAGCTAGCCATTTTGGGACAGAGAGTAAGTTGTTTATCTCGTTCCAGTGCTCAACTGGTACGTATTTGATAGACACAGAAAGGAGGAAAGGCAAAATTGACCTCGGTGGAATTTGAACTCCGAACGAAATGCTACGAAGCATTTTGCCCAGCGCCGTAACGATTCTGCCAAGCTCGCCGCCATTTCTGTACATTAATATTAACTGAAAAGACTATATAGGTGCCTCAACCTGAATCAAATACCTTAATGCGGTCTACCGTATTCTTTTACTCTTTTACTCTTTTACTTGTTTCAGTCATTTGACTGCGGCCATGCTGGGGCACCGCCTTTAGTCGAGCAAATCGACCCCAGGACTTATTCTTTGTTAGCCTAGTACTTATTCTATCGGTCTCTTTTGCCGTACTGATAAGTTACGGGGATGTAAACACACCAGCATCGGTTGTCAAGCGATGTACGGGGGACAAACACAGACACACAAACACACACACATATATATATATACATATACATATATACGACAGGCTTCTTTCAGTTTCCATCTACCCAATCCACTCACAAGGCTTTGGTCGGCCCGTGGCTATAGTAGAAGACACTTGCTCAAAGTGCTACGCAGTGGGACTGAACCCGGAACCATGTGGCTGGAAAGCAAGCTACTTACCACATAGCCACTCCTGCGCAAATGCTTGGCCGGTGTGTCAATCTAAAAGTAATAATAATGTCCGTAATAATGTTCTGTCGTTAGTAATTCAGTAAATACTTCAATAATTCATATCATTAATAATTCAATCAAATATACAATCACCTTCTAAAGTTAGTTCCTTGCAAATAACAATGAAACACAAAATTTTAAAAAACTACATATATTTTTCTTTTATTTGGAATTCGTTCAATCTTTCGTTCTGTGTTTACTACTACTACTACTACTACTACTACTACTACTACTACAACTACTACTACTACTACTACTACTACTACTACTACTACTACTACTACTACTACCACTACTACTGCTATTTTGCTATAGATCTAACATGTTTTTGAGATGAAACAAAATGAAGGTTTTTATTGCTCTTTAGAAATAAAGAAGCAAATTAAAAAGAAATGTTTATCCCAAACTCAAAAAATGAGTGTTAGATAAAGAAATTTCCAGAGATTTCGTATCGACTGATCATTTTCT
>NC_068985.1:108553184-108556433 GCF_001194135.2 Octopus bimaculoides
ATATATATCTGTGTTTATATATGCGTGAACATCTGTATGAATACATATACTAATACCTGCATGCCAGTGTTTGAGTATGTATGTATGTATGTATGATGTATGTATTTATGTATGTACGTATGGATGTATGTGTATAGATGTATGTGTATGCTTCCTGTATATGAATGTGCATGTATGTGAGTCTATATGCATAAGTATGCATATGAAAAAATCTGTGCATGTATGCGTGTGTGTGTGCAAGTGTATGTGTTTGTGTGGGTGAAATATGGATAGGAAAACGTAACGTTGGAGTGAGAGTGAAATGGAGTTTAACTCGTTGCATGTTTGTATTGTGTGCGCATGTGTATGTGTGTGTGTGTGTGCGCATGTGTGTGGGAAAGTTTGTGGGCATGTGTGCATGTTTATCATAGAGAAAGCGTGTGTATGTGTGTGCGAATATGCGTAAGTAAAGAATATAGGAAATTGTGTATGTCTGTGTGTGTATGAGCGGGTGTAATTTTGTGTGTGTGAGAGAGAGGGAAGGACTTGGGAGAATATATGTATGATGCATGTGTATAAAGCATTGTGTATGTGTGTGTGAGTGCGTGTGGGTCTGCTGCGTACGGGCGTGCGTGTATGTATGTGTGTGTTTATGTGTATGTGTCTGTCTGTCTGTGTGGTAATATCGGTTGGGCAATATGAATTTTTAAACCGTATTCATATTTTAATAAAACATCAAATTTGTGTTATTGATTAGCTGTACGCATTTATCATTTATTTCCCAGTGATAACAACATCAACAACAATCACACCAATAGAAAAAAATAATAATGATTTTTTTTTTCAAGTTGGGTACAAGGTCACCAATTTGAGGGAAGTCTGTAGTCGATTCAATCGAATATTGTAATTAATGGTACTTATAATATTGATCTCGAAAATATGAGAAGCATGAGGGGATTTGAACCCAGAGTATAAAGGGCCATAAGCTAAATACTTCATGGTATTTGGATGGTATTCTACTAATTCCGACTTCTAACATTTTCGGTATTAATGGTTTCTACTTTAGGTAGAAGGGCTGACATTTTGGTGGATGGTCTCAGTTGACTAAATATGTATCAGTACATGGGTTTATATTATTGACGACGAAGGGTTGACTTCAGCTGGATTTGAACTAAGAACGTAAAGAGTCAGAAACAAATATACAACAAGGTATTTGTTTTTCTTTTTGCGGTATTCAAGCATTTCTTATTGAAGCACTAGGTCTGAAATTTTCTTTATTCTTGAAGGATCAGATTGTGTGGGGGATGGTAGTTGATTAAATAGACCACAGTCATGACTAGTATTTTATTTTTCGAATGAAAATGGATAAAAAGCAAAAATATTTTCGGTTGGATTCCAAATCACAAGGTCGGCTGAAAAGTACACAGGCTGGCCAAAACATTTAATGAGGTTTATTTTCCAACAGAGACACCTTGTGCTCAACACATTCTTTCCGTCTGTCTTGCAGTGTTTGGATACCATTATTGAAGAAGCTTTCATTTTGTTGGTCCCAAAAGTCATCAACAGTAGTTATGAGATCATATATATATATATATATATATGATACTGTTGATGATATATACATACATATATATGCGTATATATATGTATGTACGGGGAGACGCAATGGCCCAGTGGTTAGGGCAGCGGTCTCGCGGTCATAGGATCGCGGTTTCGATTCCCAGACCGGGCGTTATGAGTGTTTATTGAGCGAAAACACCTAAAGCTCCACGAGGCTCCGGCAGGGGATGGTGGCGAACCCTGCTGTACTCTTTCACCGCAACTTTCTCTCACACTTACTTCCTGTTTCTGTTGTGCCTGTAATTCAAAGGGTCAGCCTTGTCACATTGTGTCAGGCTGAATATCCCCGAGAACTACGTTAAGGGTACACGTGTGTGTGGAGTGCTCAGCCACTTGCACGTTAATTTCACAAGCAGGCTGTTCCGTTGATCGGATCAGCTGGAACCCTCGTTGTCGTAAGCGACGGAGTGCCAACAATAAATATATATGTATGTACACATAATTAATACAGGTACATTCTCATTACACTGTTTTTTTAACCAAAGAATGATGTATTTGTCTATCTTCATTATCCAAAATACTACAGTGATATTTAACCTCAGAGTTTCGTCCCAGTGCAGTTATCATTGACGTTAAGTACATTAGAAAGAAAGTTTAGAACTTGGTTCACAACAGCTTCTCGACTAGCAGAAATACAATGCACATGCGCACGTGGTACCGTGTGTATGTGTAGGGATGTGTTGCGCAAAATAAATATCATATCACTCCCGAGGTCATCCGACGTTAACAGTTAACCAAACAGTAACTGCTATTCTATTTAACTGTTACAGAATCGAAGATATTCTTCCTAAACTCTACATCGCTATATGTCTTGTCATTTTTGCTCTGACCCGTGTTTCTGCAAAAAAAATTTTGTAAATTATTTTATTTTTCGATTTTTCCATTTTTATATTTATTTCGTTATTCTGACGATAAATATTAAACGTTATCAATAAAGTTGTTGCTCTCTAGGTACATATGTTCAAGTCCCACTAAATACAAAGGATCTATGATGTCATTCAGAATGTATTCTTCATCTCTATATCTTTGTTGAATATACAACGTCAACATGTTTTAAATATGTATTATTTTTTTATTTTCATATGTATTCTTTTTATATTCGTGTGAAAGAAGGGAGGAGAAATAATATTTATCGATATTGGTAATTTATTAATCGTAAGTGTAAAAATATTAATCGTTGCCTAAAGATGAATTTTGTAATCTATCTATCTATCACATTATCATATAATATATATATTACATTATATATTATATATCCACATACACACACACAAACACACACACACACACATACAAACACACACACGTACACACACACACCCACGCACACACACACACACACGTTTATTTACTATTCTTTTATCTGCTGTTCAAGTCATTAGACTGCAGCAATGTTGGAGCACCGCGTTGAAGAACTTTTAGTCGAATAAATTCCAGTGCTCATTTTTTAAACCCGTGTACTTTTTCTGTCGATAACTTTTTCCGAACCGCTAAGTAACGAGGTTGTCAAGAGGTGGTGGTAGACAAACACAGGCGAATACATACACACACACACGCACACACACACGCACACACACACACACACACACACACACACACACACACACACACACACACACACATATATATATATATATATATATACATATA
>NC_068985.1:108556443-108558212 GCF_001194135.2 Octopus bimaculoides
ACACACACACACACACACACACACACACATATATATATATATATATATACATATACATGCATACATACATCCCTAGAGCAAAAGTATAAAGCAAAGAGGATAAAAGTTGTCGAATAACAAAAATAAAGTTGAATACTATTTTCGTAACTGAAAAGACTATTCCTTTCTTTCTCTCCCTCCCTCTTTCGCCCTTTTCCCCTCTCTCCCTCCTCCTCTCTCTCTCATTAACTACACTCCTCTTCCTTTTAACTACATACCTGGTTTTTAACTACATCCCTGTTTTTTGCTCCCTTACACTTTTGTTTCCCTTTTCATTTTGTTTTATTTTCTGCCCTTTTCCTTCTGACTGCTTTTCCCCTTTAAACATACGTATTTATGAAAAAAAAAAAAAAAAAAAAAAAAACCAGAAAACAGCCTTGCCATCTGTCCAACTTCATGTATTTGATCTGTGTAACATAATACAATAAATTGTTCCCCCAATGTAAATGATGGAAAATACACAATGGTGAAAACGTAAAGATGATATAAACTGCATTATGTGTTCATCATAGGTTTTCACATATATATACACATACATACATGCAAACAATTCTGTCTGCAGGTGTATTTGTAGAGTTGTTAGCTAACTCCTCCTACATTGCTTTATCGATTTTCATGAAACTTGACACATGAGTAGAACTCATATTTGGAAACCTCATGGCATACTCAGATTGTTGAAAAGAATCGATAATAGGGTCCCTGGAAGGGATCCTTATATATCTAATATATTTCATTTTAACAGCCAAGAGAAATAACCCATTCATTTTTCTAAATAATTTAGTATGAATTAAATTGAGTATGCTTATTTCTTAGTATTTGAATTGTTTGAATTATTTTCGCACTTTATCCAGTACATCCCTTAAACAAGTAAATAGTAATTTTTTCCTAAACAATAGATCCATTTATTTCGGTTAGTGACTTATTCAAAAACCAGCGCCGCTGAGGATAATATTCTCTGGGAACGCACAACAGCTCTTTTCAGAGTTATTTACCTTGAATAGTTATTATCTCATATCTGATTAGCCTGTTATTACGTAACATGCTTCACGATTTTAGTATACATACCTTATAAGTATTTCCTCCTAATTTCTATAGACTCTAGGAACGCATTAAAGTTCTTATCGGGGCTACTTTATTTGAATTCTTACTATCGAGTAACTAATTTCATGTTATTACAGAACTGACTTCACAATTTGGGTATTCATAACTTAATGCGAATTCCTAAAAACAAGATCCTGTTTAAGACAATTTGGTATTCACTGTAAATGTACAAAAACCGTTTCAAGGGCTACATACTTTGTATTGTTGTTATTGGATTAGCGAAACAATTGTGAGAACGGAACCAAGGGATAAGCCCCTCTTTCCTGAGAATTACCGAGTACATCAGCTAGTATATATATTTATATATATATCAATGCACACACGGCCACATATACATACATATAAATAGTTGTAAAAACACACGTAATCCTACTATTTCTACATACCCCGATACATACATTTTAAAACACACAAACAGAAGTATGTAAACATACACAAGTACGTGAACCGATCCCATAGTACGAACTAAATCTACACAAGCCCACAAACCATTAAAGTTTTGCGTACAGCCTTCCATTTTGCCAGCACGTTCAATGCTAAACATCAAATGGAACAAGATTTCAATAACAAAAAACTGTTTTAAAATTACAGTAGGCAATAAAATGAAAAAAAAAAAAAAAAAAAAAAAA
>NC_068985.1:108559204-108560902 GCF_001194135.2 Octopus bimaculoides
AAATACATGCATGCATCCATACAAATGAATGTATAGGCGTGTTTCTTCTATCATTCTATCTATCTATCTATCTATCTATCTATCTATCTATCTATCTATCTATCTATCTATCTATCTATCTATCTACCTATCTGTCTGTCTGTCTGTCTGTCTGTCTGTCTATCTATCTATCTCTCTATCTATCTATCTATCTATCTATCTATCTATCTATCTATCTATCTATCTATCTATCTATCTATCTATCTATCTATCTATCTATCTATCTACCTCTCTGTCTATCTATCTAAGCACATATACATCTGTGCAATGTAGAACTGCATATTTTTTTTTATATTGCATGTATATATAGATATATGTATAAGCTTTTCATTGAATAATTCATGTAAAATAATATCAAATAATTGTAAAATAAATTTACACAAACACACACACAAATACACACACAGAGACACACAGTCACACAAGCACACACACACCGATGTTAGCCTGTATGTATGTATATGTGTGTGTGTATGTACAATTGCGCACGTGCTTGTGTGTCTATGTCTGTCTGTGTATATGATTACTTGCAGGCAGGACGTCGGAAACTCATGAAATTCATAGAGGCTGCTAAGTACATAAAGATCGGGATAATGAATGAGAGGAAGAATCAGACAATAAGAGAGAGAAAGAGAGAGAGAGAGAAAGAGAGAAAGAGAGAGAGAGAGAGAGAGAGAGAGAGAGAGAGAGAGAGAGAGAGAGAGAGAGAGAGAGAGAGAAAGAGAAAGAAAGACAGACAGACAGCCAAAGATAGTGAGAGAGCGAAATAAAGAATATTTAAGTACTTCTCTTCATTTCAGTAAGCATATATGCCTGTATTTAATCTTGAGTGTTTATGCCAATATATGTGTCTGTTTATCACATGAATATATGTGAATGACTGTAAACTTCCATAATGTAATTCATGAATTTAGTTGAATAATTTAACGAGTTTCTAAAACACAGACACCATACTTGAAAAATGCTGAACGACTGAACTTAGTGAAAAATTCACAAAGTTTATAATTCGCTGAGTAATTTATTCTCGAAACTATTATATTTTTTCTACGGCAAGCAACGTATAATCTGTTACATTAACTTCGTGATTCATCCATCGTTATTTCGAGAGTAAAACACTGAAGCTGGTGCTTCAATATGGTGTCTTAATAAGATTAAACCATGTCCGCAGTTGCCTTTCAGTTCATGTAGAAAGATTTAAGAAAGATATCAGTCATTGATTAATTTCATTATTTTTATTTCGCTTTCTTCTTTTCTTTCTGCTTGGCATAAAATTGTTTAAACTTGAAATTTCAAGACTTCTTTACATTGAGAGAGAGAGAGAAAAAAAAAACAAAAAAACATACGTGGCTATGCTGTTAAGAAGTTTGCATTTCCGTAACATAGATCTTGGTTCGGTCTTACTGCCTAGCTCCTTTGGTAACTGTCTTCCACTATAACCCTGGGCCGACCAAAGCCTTGCGGGTCAGTTTAGTTGATAGAAACTGAAAGAAGCTCACCATGCCTGTCTATCTATCTATCTATCTATCTATCTATCTATCTATCTATCTATCTGTCTGTCTGTCTGTCTGTCTATCTCTCTCTCTCTTTATCTCTCTCTCTCTCTCTCTCTCTCTCTATATATATATATATATATACATATATATATATATATATATATAT
>NC_068985.1:108561106-108565461 GCF_001194135.2 Octopus bimaculoides
TCTATCTATCTATCTATCTATCTATCTGTCTGTCTGTCTGTCTGTCTATCTCTCTCTCTCTTTATCTCTCTCTCTCTCTCTCTCTCTCTCTATATATATATATATATATACATATATACGACGGGCTTCTTTCAGTTTCCGTCTACCAAATCCACTCACAAGGCTTTGGTCGGCCCGAGGCTATAGTAGAAGACACTTGCCCAAGATGCCGCGCAGTGGGACTGAACCCGGGACCATGTTGTTGGTAAGCTAGCTACTTACCACACAGCCACTCCTACGCCTATATATATATATATGTATGTATAAATGTATGGATGGACGGAAGGATGCATGTATGCGTGTGCATCTCTCATCTCCGCTTGATGATCAGATGCTGATTTGTTTACGTCCCGCTACTTTGCGGTTCAGTAAAGAGAAGGTGATAGTTTAAGTACCAGGAATACAAAAATATGTGCTCGGGTAGATTTGTTGTACTAAGCCCTTCAAGGAAGTACCCCAGCATGATCTGATTCCAGCATGTGAAACAAGTAAAATGTAGAATACAAGAGAGGAAACAAATTAGCAAAAGACATATCTGTCACCTGAAAAACATCCTGATTTGATAGCATATATCATGCGTTCGTTAATTGTATTATATAATCGTGGGTAGACTTCATTTATCGTTTCTTCTGTCTGCATTGCTCAAGACATCCACTTGTAGGTGCATCCATATTTGTTTCAACGAAATATCGACGTTATGACAGCTGGAGAATGAGAAGGGTTGTAAGAGAACTTAGTAGATTGAAGAAATATTAAATGAAGCGTCTTACTCAAGGACAAAATGCACTGACCATCTGGTTCAGGAATTCAGCCAACGACTTTTTGATCATGAGCTTAACATCCAGACCACTAGGCAAGACGTCTTCACACTTTTCTTTTCTTTAACTATTTTGATACTGACTTATCAAATTTCAGATCACTTTAGAATTCGGTCTTTGCAGACAAACCAAGAATTACAATTGCAAATAAGATTTTAATTAGAGATATATTTTACGTTTTTGTTTCGTTAACCCCCCCCCCCCCCAAAAAAAAAAAAACTACAAATCGGAAACCAATAAGTTTGATCAATTCTAACGTTTGTCGTAATTTTTTTATGATTATGAAATAATAGCTGAATGTGTATGAAGGGAAAAAATGCTCTGTCGTTAAAACAGTGTTATTGATTGAGGCATAACGTTCATAGTATTATCATTTCATTTCAGCGTAAGTAACCCAGTGGAGTGGAAGAAACGGAGAACTTATTCAGTCGTAAATATACGGACGTTTTAGGGGTGTTTGATGATGAGATCGAATGCAAGGATCATTAACATATGTCTATACATACATGCCTACGTACGTACATACACATATACATACATACATGCATACATATTTTCCGTCAGTTTATCTACAGCTTTTCTTGTTTTTCTATTTCCATTCCTAACGAGTCAATCTGTAGCACTTTCGTTACAAAATTTCTGCCAAAATACACTTTCTTTGTTTCAATTAATTTTATAAATAATGAAAAATTAAGTAAAATAAAACTGGCTTTTCGAACAAGATATATTGATGTTCGTGTGATATATTGATGAAAGGTTTTATTATTTCATATCTCTTTAAAATAGGACGTCTGAAGCATAGAATTAGGGGCGGGCTTTGTGGGGGAGATGGTACCAAAAGACTATATTTCCAATAAGAAACGTCGAATACCATCAGGATAATTCTATTCCAGTAGTTTTCTTCCTTTAATCATTTCATAATGGAAACACATGCAGGTAAGCATACATAACAACGAACATTATTTATACACACACACACACAGACACACACACACACGCACACACACACACACACATACATACAAGCACACATATATATATATACATGCACACACATAAATACATACGTACATACATAAATACACGCATAATACATACATACATACATACATACATACATACATACATACATACATATATAGATACATAGAGGCAAGCAGCATCCGCTAAACAACAACAGCAAAAATAAATGCACAAATTAGTGCTAAAACGCGAAGAGAACGTTCAACGTGTCAGCAGTGATCTCCTCGGGATGTATTCTCTTCCGCATGATCTTTCATACATTTTCAACGTATCCTCGGGATGCATTGTCTTCCGCATGATCTTCCATACAAATTCAAAACAGCCAGATTAAAATGATAAAAAAAAGTTTGGATGTGACACTCTCTGCATACCAAAAAGAAACTATGCATGGTTGTTTTTACGAAGATTTGAAGAAGACAGTAATATCAATATGATACGCAGACTCTCTTGAACTTATAACCGATACATGATATCACACTCCCAAACCTAAGCATTTGAAATCCAAGAAGGGGAGATGGCCCCGAAATAACTAGCAAGCAAAAGAGCCAGTGAAGCACATGGAGCCCCAAGATGCAACCGAAAATATAGAGTGTGTCATATTTCTGTAACAGACATCAAACACGTGTGATTAGCACCTGCCCAAAAACCTCATCAAGGTACTACCAGCCAACGCGACACGGCGTTGTCGCACAAAGCAAAATAGAATGTCGCTAGAAAAACAGACTGTTCTGGAGCATATAGAGAGAACCCTTCTGTTATTGCATACATACAGAAACATCAACACAAGGAATACTGGTGGAACCTTCGTATCAAAACAAGTTTAAACATAACAGGACGGATATTGTTGTTTGGGAGAGACAAGAAAATGTATATGCATGTATATGTATATACATAAGAAAATGTATATACAAGAAAATGTATATGCATGCATATGGTATATACATTTTCTTGTCTCTCTCAAACATAGAAGATAGATGCTATGCGGATGTGATCAAAGAGACATAAGATAACTATGGATAGCCGATTCTAAACATCCGGCTTCTCTGTCCAGATTATAAATTCACATTTATACCAATACTAATCGGTATTCTTGGTTTTATAAGCAAAGGACAAAATTACAATCTGGATAAGCTAGGTTTTTCAGAAAAAGAAATCAACCAGCTAATTCGAACAGTAAAAATACAATCTGTAAGTGGAACAGTAAAATATATAAGACTTTTCTCAAGTTTTAGATGTGGGTTTGTTTTTGATATCTACATTCCAGCGACAGAAATTTGTATACGCGTTAGAAACCTCTTTAGAGGAAGATTACAAATATTTAAAATAGAAGAGAACATGCATATATTAGTATATACATACATCATGCATACATGCATATATATATATATATACACACTCGCATAAACAGACACACGCATACATATGTATACACACACACATAACTAGGTGTATCTGCCTTTAATTCTTCCTCTTTGCCTCTCTTTCTCTCTCTCCTTTTCCCACCTCTCCCTCTCTCTCTCTCTCTCTCTCTCTCTCTCTCTCTCAGTCACTCTATCTCGATTTTAACTACAATGTGCTCTAAGAAGTTTTATCGGGGACCACATTCTCCATCTCAGTTTTGTCCAAGATTGGAAAAGGATTCATATAGGGCTTACCACTGTCATCTCATTTAAAAAAAAAAAAAAAAGCAAAACATTAAAATGATATGGTACTTCTAAGGTAGGATCGATTTTCAGTACAGGCGGCAGCGGGGATATAGAAGAGACTCTGGAAAAGTAATTCCAAAGGAAACCTTTCAATTTCCGCAGCCTATCAAATGAAAGGTGTCGACTGGCACATCTGACCTTTGCAACTAACAAGTTTAATTTAACTCAGCTGACTAGTGAATTGCAATTGAGAGGCGTCAGCTGTCGCAGCCATCTTCACTAGTCAATATTATGTAATTAAAATCTCTTTAGATATTTTCGATTTTTATATTACACATAGGCGACCAACTGACTGAGTTGTTAGAGCATGTGTTAGATTGCTGTGTGGTAATCAGTCCGGTTCTTTTAGCTCTGAGTTCGAATCCCGCTAAGATCAATTTTGTCTTTCATGCTATCGAAGTCGATAACTAAAGTATTAGTTCTCTTCTGGAGTCGATTATTCTCTTTCTTTCATTCTTCATCATACATTCTGTCTCCTGGAAGAAATCGGCTGCAGTCAGATCGAAAGAAGGAAAAACTTCACTGGAGAGGAGACCCATTCAGTCGCGAATGACTATAGGACTGCACCTAGAAAGTTCCCCTTCAAGGCACAAGTCTGAGTGAAGTTGTTTGTCGAAGACCAGCAGTCACCCACGAGTATCAGTCTTGCCTCTCCACTACGTTACGGAAACATGAACAAACCAACACTTGCTTGCCAAAGACGAACACACACGCATAAGCGCGCACACACACACACACACACACACACACACACACACACACACACACA
>NC_068985.1:108565648-108570497 GCF_001194135.2 Octopus bimaculoides
AGAGAGAGAGAGAGAGAGAGAGAGAGAGAGAGAGAGAGAGACATATACGACGGTCTTCTTTGCAGCCACCAGAAATTAGTCGGCCTGAGTCTACAGAAGAAAACACTTGCCCTGTGTACTGGGCAGCTGGATTGGACTCGAAACCATGAGCCTGCAAAGGGAGCTTCTTAACCACATAGCTATGCTTGCATGTTGACGTTTATAGCAGAGTTGAAAAAAATGCTTGGCTCAGAAGAATGCTGACTCAAATAGGTACAAAACATACATAACATTCTATCTGTAACTCATGGCTTGAAATCGCACGTCAATAGCCAACTATGCGTGATCGATTTTTACATCGAACATTCAATCTTCTTTCTAAATCAGTTTCAACACCAGAAATTCTTTGGCACATTTATCAGGAACTTAAACAGATTTCATTCTAAATCCAAATTCTCTTAACTTAGTTCAAGGACATATCGGTAGGATTTATATCCGTGGACTGTCAAATACTCCAAAATTTCACTACCCGCAACAAAAATTTATGAGAGTTTCTCAAGCATTGCAACGTTTTTACATTGTCCTCTGTCTTCCAGATTTCTATTTTGCTCATAAATGCCTTCAACAAACTAATGAATTTCATGCTGTTATATGCTTTTATTCCATCTAAACATAAAGTTTATCCAGTTGCTGAATAATATCTACCAAAAGGTAAAATTTATTTTCAGCTCATCCCCAAACTCAAATCCATTCAGTTACATATCTTCTCGAAAGTCACAAAACATTTGTGCAAAGGATGACCTGATTTCAGGCAAAAGATGATTTGTACTCTTGTCAATACGTAACAGCATAAAAAGCCGCAAGTTGAGAGCTTCTCTTTTAAAGAAATCCAGAATTTGAATTGTTTTATTTAAAAAAAACCCCCTTTTTGCGTGGTGCTGGATGTGTTTCTGTGACCAGTAACTGATGACAGGTTTTTAGAGCTTGATTTTTATTATGTGCGGTTTAAATCTGAATTTTGTCCCCAATACTATCTGCACAGCGACTACACTTTATCTCACGAAATGTTTTCTGATTCCTTGGAAGGTGAATGCTTTGCCAAAATATCTGAGATATTTCTCTATAGACAACAAAAGAGAAACCTTCCTTTAAATGAAACTGAGGAGCATATATGTTGCAAATACCAGAAACTTGTAGCACAATAGCACATTTATCAATTCGTGAATGCTGCAGATTTGATCTTCTGCACAATTTGATTCTTGTTTTCAATGACCAAGTCCTTGATCGTTCTTTGAACTGGTTAAAAGTGACATTACTGCAAATTTCTTTTCTCTAATCCAGTTGCCAACGCATTTTCCACATTTTGAGAGTACAAGGTTTGATAAAAACTTTACCGATTCCATGTGATATTTTTTTTCTTTTCTGATTTGTTATCGGTATATGATGAAGTACCACGTTATGTGAAGATTCAAAACATTTTGATTTATTTCTCTGAATGAACATACTAAATCCAGTTTCATGTATAAAGCATTCTCATAATGTTAAAAGGTACCCTAGTTCTTGTGTTGAAAGCAAATATACTGAAACTAAAATGAATAAGCAAATGATTATAAATGGAATATTTCCATTTATGAATATCCATTTATGAATATCTTTGATAATTATAAATGAAAATATAATGTGAAATATTTATTGATATTTTAAATCTAATTTATATTATTCAATAACGAAATGCAGTTGTATATGATATACATAATCCACAACAGTTATAGTATTAGACTTTGTAATATAGTGGGCACATTGAGGCAATATCCATTAATTATACTAAGGAGCTCGAAAGGGGTCCATGCGCAATGATCGAAGCAACTAAACGACAATTTTTGATCCTTTAAATTAACCTTAACTGTACACATTCATTCCTTAGAATACAATAATAATCATTCTGTAGATACAACGCACAACTTCGCATCGAAGACTCTTAAATAGTTTCTGGATTTCACGTAATTACATAAATCTTAATCTTTCATGAAGATCCAACCTAAATAGTTTTCCACATTATCTGTAAACAACCCTGCACTCCAAATCCTATATCCACAGAGATGCACCGACGCCTGTAATAAATATTAAAATGATAAAATGTTAACCGGTTTGGTGAGCAAGTGAAATTTTAACCATCGAAATATGCATGAAATGTCTGATTCTTTATCATAATATTGGCAACATTTACAAAATTCGGCGATATTGTATTTTAGCGTACCAAATTAATTACAGAATACTTTTGGTCTTTTAATAAGTATCTAAAGAAGAATTTGGATATTTTTTTCAATATAAAATACTTATTGATTTCATTTGATTTCTTTTAAAAATAAGAACGTGTATTCTCAAGAATCGATTGTTAATGTCTGCATTATAGCAATGAATATATTTAAGATTAAATTGTAAAATAATCTTTACCAATAATTGCTTATCAACGGACATTAAGACAAAGTAGCTCCATATTATAAAAAGTGAAAAATGAGTATATTTTTAATTTAACAACAGAAAATCAATAAAATAAAGGGAAGAACATATTGTTCACGTAGAAGACTTAGAATGTTTCCAAATGTTCATATCTGTCATTGCAATACCGCCATTTAAACTCTTTGACGTAACTAGCAAACAGCTCTTCTAATGAGACATCTATGTGCTTCAATTTTTTATCATATGAAAGAAGGGTGATATTTAATGATAACGAAAATACAACAAAGATGTGGTCTATAATGGTTTCTTATTCTAGCAGTTTTAAGAGGAGGGATTACATGATACTCTGAACCCAAGAACTTGACTAGTACTTAATTTTTGGGACCCCGGTAAGGTGAGAGGCAAAGCTAACCTTGGCGAGATTAAAACTCGGATCGTAAGACACTTATTCCTTATGAAACTTTTTTCTAATTTGATTCGCTAATTTCAAGTATATTTTATTTTTTATCTTTTACTTATTTCAGTCATTGAACTGCGGCTATGTTGGGGGCACCTCCTTGGATTGTTTAGGAAGACAAATCGATCCCAGTCTTCATTTTTAAGTCTGGTACGTATTCCATCGACCTCTTTTACCGAACCGTTAAGTGACAGGGACATAAACAAATTAGCACCGGTTGCCAAGCACTAGTGGGAGACAAACACAACACAAAAACAATGACATACACACATATAACTACATACATACGCAACACACACACACACACACACACACACACACACACACACACACACACACACACACACACACACACACACACACACACACACACACACACACACACACACACACACATATGACTGGCTTCATTAAGTTTCCAGTTACCAAGTTCACTCACAAGACTTTCATAAGCCTACCAACTGGAGAGAATACAAAAAGCATTCATGAAGTCCCCGAAATTGGAGATCTTAGCTCCTTGGAATACGCCTGTTTATAGAAGAACGCTGGCGAGAACGAAATTCTATAATACATACGTTGAAGTTTCCTGAAGATTGTATTCCAAAATTTGTTACACAAAAGAAAGAAAAAAAATGGGTGCTACTTTCTTCAACAAGATTTTACATCCGAAAATATACAGCATCAAAATTATCAGTAGCACATTTCTTTCAAAAGTAAACATCAGATTAGATCGAGAGAGATAGAAAATTTCACATCCTTGTCTAAATTCGTCTGGAAAACAAAGTAACATAGATTAGGGCGTACTCCAATAACATCGGCAACAAAACCTCATCAAACTTCAATTAATTACTAACTTGCAGACTATGGCTTACTGGAAAATTCCAATCATCAAAATCCCCATCCATATAACATACTGTACAAACTGTGATAGAATGAAGTTGTCTTCAGAGAAAATTCCTTTCGAACAGATTCCATACGCCCAAATACTGGCGATCTACCGATTCAAACCTGAGGGGAACAGATTAAATAATCTTCGGGGAGTAGCTGTTCTTTGGCGATGATCACACATTTGGATGAAGTACTTACCTTAACAACATTGCAGCTTAACTAATAATAAATACAATTTCAGGTCCCTACACGTAACCGACGTCAAGAAGGAAAATTGGTTCACTCATGTGTTGCTGATATATAGCTCCATTCATTCATTCATTCATTCATTCATTCATTCATTCATCCATTCACTCATTCTCCGGCATGATCGCAGTCAAATGACGAACACATGAAGGAATAAATGAACAAAATATATATACATATATATGTGGGTGTGTGTGTGTGTATTTGTGTGCGTGTGTGTTTGTGTGTGTTTGTGTGTGTGTGTGTGCGTGTGAGTATGTGTGTGAGTTAATTATTACGAACAAAGTTTTGATAGTGGCTTGGTCGTCGTCATTAGACTCGCTGATGACGGTGATAAAATGGAAACTTCTACGTCACTGACTTCATTGTGAAACACTAAAAAACAATACTATGACCTGAAGCTGACATACTTAAATAAACATACCTGTGTACAAAGTTCGAAACGCATGAATAAATTCTGAGCAATTACATAACCCAAATTTCATCTGAACAATTACATAACCCCAAATTTCAGCAATAGAAGTTTCTTCACAACGCTTCAACATCACAATCCACCCTACACACAAACTGCCATTGAACTGATTCCCCAAAACGCCAGTAAAATTTTATCTCATCAAAGATTATATAAAGTAATCGGATACTTGCTTATCTGCCTGAAACTTCGAAGTAACTGTCAATACTATTCTTATTAAAACAGTAAATTTTTGTCCTTTCATCCAAATAAAAAGGTTTCAAGCCGGTGCCCCAGCATAGTCGCAGTCCACTGACTGAAACAAATAACATATAATATATATATATATATATATATATATATATATA
>NC_068985.1:108570849-108571607 GCF_001194135.2 Octopus bimaculoides
TATATATATATATATATATATATATATATGTGTGTGTGTGTGTGTGTGTGTGTGTGTGTGTGTGTGTGTGTGTGATTTTAAGATTGCATGTGCATTGCCGCAGAATTATGATATTGGCATCATCACATGTGGTTTTCTACTGAAAGCTACCTGAAACTTCCCTTCATACAACACAATACAGCGAATTCAACAGACCCACACCGATCAAAGACACCTGCAATACCTCCAATACATCCCCTCCCACAACAACAAGAACAAGACCTAAGCTTACACCATTCCAAACAACGCCACCCCATGGTTGCCCCACCTCCAATCAACATATAGAATTCTAAAGCATCACTCAGCTTCGCTTTTTAAAAATTATTCCCCAAACACGCAAGAACCCAATTCCTTTCCATCAAGTCTTATTGATTCCTTCGCCATATTAAAGGATTTTTTAATCTTTTATTTATTTATATATTCTTTTACAAGGTTTTGACTTCAATATTTCACCGGAAGCTACGAAGATTCGCCATTATTCTTCATTCTTCCTTTTTCTCTTCTTGTAAACCTTTTCTTTCTTTTTTTTCCTATTTTTCTCATTTTCGTACCTGCACACTTCATTTCTTTTATTTAGTTTCCTTTTCTCCACAAACACATCTTCTTCTTCTTCTTCTTCTTCTTCTTCTTCTTCTTCTTCTTCTTCTTCTTCTTCTTCTTCTTCTTCTTCTTCTTCTTCTTCTTCTTCTTCTTCTTCTTCTTCTTCTTCTTCTTCTTCT
>NC_068985.1:108572263-108573121 GCF_001194135.2 Octopus bimaculoides
CACAACCACCACCACCAACACCACCATCACCGTCATCATCATCATCATCATCATCATCATCATCATCATCATCACCACCACCACCACCACCACCACCGCCACCACTCACATTACATACCTCATCAACCTCCCCTATGCTCTCCACTACTGTAACTAATGGTTATATATTGTTTGGCTGAGCAAAAATTGAATAGACTCCATTTAACAGTCAGCAGAGTTGTATGTATTTAGATTTGACTTTTTAGATGCATTTAAACATTTCTCCACTCGCTTAACACACACTGCAGCACACACACAGCGACACAAATACACGGACACACATATACATGCACACATAATTAATCCACACACACATGCACACACACACACACAAGAACGTTACATACGTAGCTGTAAGCAAACATACACCTAAACACATACGCGTAGAAAGGTACGCATACATAATTACGCGCACGCCCACACACACACACACAACACACCCACATTCATACACGTGTATGTGCAAACCTACACGTAATACAAACAACATAATAAATCGCTGAAAACTTTCAGAACATAATTATTGTTGATAGGAATGGTGATGGTGGTGGAGTGGCAGTGGGGTGGGTTTGGGGGCGGAGGTCGGCGTGGTCGGAACTATATTAAGTACACTGAAATGATAACAAAATACCATCACTAATAGCACCAACTTCAACAACAAAAGCAACAACAACATCAACAACAACAACAACAATAATAATAATAATAATCATTCTTTTTATTATTATTATTTCACATTTTTCCACGTGGGCAGCTTGGGGGGGGGAGGGGGGGATTAGAAGATTACATTGACGCCAGTGTTCAATTGGTACTTATTTG
>NC_068985.1:108574090-108577033 GCF_001194135.2 Octopus bimaculoides
TATAATTATTATTATTTCAAATTTTTTTTCCACGAGGGCAGCTTGGGGGAGGTGGGGATGAGTCGATTACATCGATCCTAGTATTCAACTGCTACTTATTTTATCGATCCCGAAAGGATAAAAGGGAAAGTCGACCTCAGCGGAATTTGAAATCTGAACGTAGCGACAGACGAAATACTGCTCGACGCCATAATAATAATAATAATAATAATAATAATAATAATAATAATAATAATAATGGCTTAAAATATTTGTGCAAAGTCAACAATTTTTGGAGTGGTGGAGGTTGCGGCGATTACAGCGACTCCAGTGCTTAACTGGTACATATTTTTATTGACACTGAAAGAATGAGGCCAAAGTTGATTTCGAAGGAATTTGAACTCAGAACGTGAAGACGAAATGCCTCTAAGCATTTTGTCCGGTGTACTAGCGATTCTGATGATGATTACGATGGTAATTATGATGATGATGATAGTATCATTATTATTATTATTATTATTATTATTATTATTATTATTATTATTAATAATAATAATAATAATAATAATAATAATAATAATAATAATAATAATAATAATAATAACAATAATAATAATAATAATAATAATAATAATAATTGCATTCATTTTTCCACGAGTGAATAGAACGAGTTACAATGAGAGTTTGTGTGGGAGATTGCATTCAAAGAGAAGTATAAGAGATGAGGGGGCTAATAAAATAAAAAAAATGTACATAGAATACAAAATAAGTGAACATATCTATGATGCAATTCCCCTTGATACAAGATAATCTTCACCCAGAGCCAGTCAAGGAATCCCACATATCGAGGTTCATCATGATCACAAAGAGTACAAGATAAAATATAATTGTCCCTGCTTTGCGGTAGAGAAGAAAATCTGAGAGGATTGCATTAGTTGATTCCATCAACACCAGTATACAACTGAAAAGTTTAAGATCTTTCGTCTATGGCTGGTAGTAGATCTCTCTTCAGAATACATTATTTACATCATTACATTATTTATATTTGACTGATATTTATCCTCATCTTGTTTGTTGTTTAACAACAAACAAGATGAGGACAAATATCCGTCAAATGTAAATAATGTAAATAATGTACATAATTCCTCATCTCTTAAATATAGAACTATATTCTCTTCAGAATAATCAACATCGGCTTTTGATGAGACCCCAATCGACCCCCACTTTACTAATTCCTTAATTTGTCAAAAGCACGTTTTGCACTTCGAGAACGAGGTGCAGATCCCAATTTTGTAGTCTGTGTACCCAATCAATGTAAAATGTGGGCACACTAGATTACCCCTTTCTTCTGCCTCAATCAAAATATCTGGATCAGTCGATGCAGTTGCTTCATTTCCATATTGTGGGTTCAAGACACCCAATCAGTACCTGTCAAAAATAAGGAAGATGTTCGAGCAGGCATCTCCACTTTATCAGTAAGCCCCACTCGATCACAGCATGGAGCAACGGATCATTGCTATGAGTCACTGACATTAAAGAGAGGGAGAATAACCGCCTTACTACGGTTGATGGTGCATGTGGCTATTAATCTGAATGTTCTGCTTTCGCTGTTAGCTACGCACACTATCACCGACTCACCTTCCCTATCCAGACACTTCGCGATCGAAATCTATCTCAAATAATACACAGAGCTGACAAAGTCGTATATACCACGACGCTGTTACTTCGCACAACGGCGAAGTTGATGAAGGACCATTGTTGTGGGTTTGAGATTTGGTCCTAAGTTATTTAATGTTTGGTGGGCGTAAAACACTATCTCATCAGATATTCCAAGATATCTGAAATGCGCACGCACGCAGGCACACACACATCACAGACAGACAGACAGACAGACACACACATAGCCGGTCATAGAGTGATAATTAGTTTCGTACCTATAAAGAGCTTGGCCTTATAGATGACTCGTCAGACTTTGATGGCCTAAAGCGCATAATCATTCTATACCTGGAGCAACAAATACGTCATGGGCAGTTAGTTTTAGAATATTTGTCCGTGCGGAGTGTGCTCCGGCGAGAAGGGGTCTTATATTGGCTCTGGCCGTGGTGATATTCGAAGAAGTTGCATTGGTCCCAGTCAACGAATTGAGAATTGCAAGCTTGTAGTAGGAAACGCTTTAAATGTGGGTACTGACTAAGTACTTCTTCCTGGAGTTTGATAAGGTCTCCGGGTCAAGCGGATTTATTAGGATTCTTGCTCTCTCTGTTAAGCAAAGCTTACATCGTTTTCTCCCAGTTATATCAGTCCCCAGTTGTTCAAGGAGCTTCCATATGCCTGAGGCGTATTGGAACCTGTAAGAAACCCATTAACTGCATTTTTCAATGAGAAAATTTCTCTCTATTGACAGATGGGTGTAAATACACAGAACCAGCTTGCTAACCCATCTGACCAGACTGGGATGTATGCATTTAGGAGTAGTTATTTCCTCTTCAGCCGCAGAAATTGCACATGGCATTGTCGCGAGCTGTCACAAGAGACCATAACTCTCTAATGATATTCCCGTCATCATTCTTTGAATGACTGGTAGCGCTATTTGACAGCTCAGCGTAGATGAAATGTAGGGTAATATCAGTAAGCAGTGATGTGCATAAATATGAACTTCATACCAGTTCCAATATGCTTGTGGCATATGCATACATTTCATATATATATATGTATGTATGTATGTATGTATGTATGTATGTATGTATGTATGTATGTATGTATGTATGTACGTACGTACGTATGTATGTATTATGTATGTATGTATATATATATATGTGGGAGAATATACAAATAATAACAACAGACGAGGACAGGTGGTGTAAATAACAAAAGTATATATTAGTATGACGCTCGGGAATACGGAAAGTCTTTGACGTTTCGAGCTACGCTCTTCAACAGAAAGAATACGGAGACAAGGAGAAA
>NC_068985.1:108577336-108580450 GCF_001194135.2 Octopus bimaculoides
ATATATATATATATATATATATATATATATATATATATATATATATATATATATACATACATAAACACGCATACATGTATGTATGTATGTATGTATGCATGTATACATGCAGATATATATGTTTATATATGAATTATTTTTTAGGCTATTTTACATTATTTTGCAGTATATTTGACGATATAAAAAATGTTTATGAATATATATAGACACACGCATACACACATACATACACACACTCACACACACACAACAAACAAACATATTTATACATGAATGTATATGTGTATTAGTTGTTTTTTCATATCATTTGTCAGACATGATATGCTGTAGTCATGCTCTTATGCTACAACACGCATATTGTATGTCAAGACTTCGTTGCAAAGATTTACGATCGATAGATACAACATTGTTGCATATCAAGATATCATTTCAAGAAAACCTCACAACACGCATATTATATGACCAGATGTCGTTTCGAAAGCATGATGTTACAACAGATATCGTACAGATATTGTATATAAAAATAAACATTCCCAAGGAATGCAATAAAGAAATACTCAATAAATATATTAATAGGAGAAAGTGAACTAACTTTACCGAATATGAATGCATACCACTTAGACTACCGCACCTAAAACGTTCAGATACTTTCGAATAAATTTCATATCAGGAAACTACTGGAGTAAGCCCAAAACCTTCTTTAGCACATGTACTGGCAATTAGCCTTTATTGACTCCGATATAAAAACATCATTAATCCGCTATGGTATCAAAACATGGAACTTACTCCAAATTTGGCTTTTAAGATTTAATAGCAAACACTAAATTCTCTACATTATTTACATTATTTACATTTGACGGATATTTGTCCTCATCTTGTTTGTTGTTAACACAACGTTTCGGCTGACATACCCTCCAGCCTTCGTCAGGTGTCTTGGGGAAATTTCGAACCTGGGTTCTCATTCCTAACGATGTTACTATTATTATATTATTATTATTATTACTATTATTAATAATATAATAATAGTAACATCGTTAGGAATGAGAACCCAAGTTCGAAATTTCCCCAAGACACCTGACGAAGGCTGGAGGGTATGTCAGCCGAAACGTTGTGTTAACAACAAACAAGATGAGGACAAATATCCGTCAAATGTAAATAATGTAAATAATGTAAATAATTCCTCATCTCTTAAATATAGAACTGTACTAAATTCTCTATTTAAAATAATGCCTTCAAAACAAAACTGCATGTGTGTGTGTGAAGTGTGTGCACGCGCTTGTGTATGTATCTGCATTTGTTTCCCACCTCCACTTAACAACCAGTTTCGGTTTCCTTACGTTCCTGTAACCTGGCAGTTCGACAAGAGATACCTATAGAATAAGCAGTATCAAGCTTAAAAATAAACACTGGGTTCGATTTGTTCTGAAAAACACCCATCGAGATGGTGCTTCAGGGTGGCCGCAGACCAATAACTGAAACAAGTAAAAGTCAAAAGAATAACATATCCTCTTGTAGAGTTTGGGTTCACTAAGGTCACACGGTGATGCGTCAGATAATCGCTTGTAACAGAGCGGTGCTGTGATAAATAGCCAACCGAGTAAAATTACTACCCGGAACTAAATTATTCTGGTCTGTCTGTCTCAAAATGTTGAGGACGGGGAGGTGCGAGCACCGGAAAGGGCAGTGCTATAATGGGTAGCGCCAACCTGATACCTGCTGAGGCTTGATCAAGCCCCAGCTGGGTCGTGTGGGCGAGGGTGTCCAGAAACATTACCGATGCTGTGTCGAGGAGCATCACAACATGACGTGTGGAAAAACTATACTCATTAATGACGGGAGGGAGCGAGCTGTCGTAGCAGACAAGGGTTCGTTGAAGAATTGTAAGGGAAAGAAAGAGGGCAACACACGCACACACACACACACACACACACACACACACACACACACACACACACACACACACACACACACACACACACACACACACACACACACACACACAAATACATACACATGCAAACATACACAAACCTAAGCTGAGAAGCTCTTACGTTAGGGTATCCCCGAGTAGTTCAAAGTTCCAAGTTTATTAACGGGCAGTCTCGAGCGCTTTTTTAATCTCCCTAATCTCAGTTACAAGAGTTGGTTCATCACAAATCTATCGGGGTGGTGGAGGATACACTTGCCTAATACCCCATAGTAGTTCGTAGCTTGTATTGGAGTGTCTTAAGATAGTGAATTGAACTTCCTAACACACACGGTTGTGTGTTGATGAGTTTGTGTGCGTATGTGTGTATGTGTAGATATACATAAATGTATGCATTTATATGAATATAAATATTTATACACACACACACACACACAGACACACACAAGGACACACACACACACACACACACACACACACACACACACACACACACACACACACACACACACACACACACACACACACACACACACACACACACACATATATATATATACATATATATATGTGTGTGTGTGTATTTATATATACATATAATGCATACATATATGCATACATGCATACATATACATACATGCAGACATACACACAAGTATGGGTGTTGTGCGCGTGTCTGTGACGAGGGTGGGTAATGTCTAATTGATTATAACAATATTCAAATTGGTATTTTACACAGAAATTGCCACATTACTGTTAAAAAGTATCAAAAGGCCACATTAGTACCTCCTTATTTGTGGTAGACATTCAGGCACCAGTGAGACCTTTCTGGACTGTTATGTCTGTATACACATAAACAAGAAATCATGCATGAACAAAGGCCGATGTCAATGCTACTACTGGTAGCGGTGGTGGGGAATATGCTGCTTGCGGTGGTTGTGGTGGTGGTGGTTGCGGTGGTGGTGGTGGTTTGGTGGTAGTTGTGGTGGTAAAATGTTGGTAAGGTTATTAGATGTATTGGAGATGGTAGAAATAATTATGATGGCGAAGGTGGAGGTGGTGGTGGTGGTGGTGGTGGTTGTGTTGGTGGTAGTGTTTGGAGTATTGGTGGTGGTGGTTGCGGTGGTGGTGGTGGTTTGGTGGTAGTTGTGGTGGTAAAATGTTGGTAAGGTTATTAGATGTATTGG
>NC_068985.1:108581154-108584075 GCF_001194135.2 Octopus bimaculoides
TGGCTGTTTCTATTGATGCAAGTGGTGATATGTAGTTGCACTGATGGTGCTGACTGTGAGATTAGATGTAGCCGCGGTGGAGGCGGCGGCGGCGGCGGTGGTTATGGTGGTGGAAGTGGTGTTGTTGTTGGTGGCGTTAACAATGGAAAGGGTGGTGATGTGACTGGTGGAGTGGTAGAAGTGGTGGTGGTATGCAGCCGTAATTGTCGAGTCGGTGGTTGCAATAGTATGTTGCTGTAGTAGTGGTAGTGGTTACAGTTGCATTGGTGATGGTGGTGGTGCTGGTGGTTTTGGTGAGGTTTGCAGTATTGGTAGTAGTGATGGTACGCCAGTGAAGTATTAGCTATGCTGGTGTTGGTGGTGGTGGCTGTATGTTGGTTTAGATGTCAATATGGAGATAATGATGATGATGATGATGATGATGATGTTCGTGATGGTGCTGTTGGTAGAAAGGACGGTAGTAATGGTTGAGGTGGTAGAATCTTGGTGGGATCTATTTTAAAACGGGGGCGCCAGTATTTTCTTAACGAAACACTAACGAAACACTTTGAAACTTGGGACACTGGTAGAATGTGTCATATAAAACATCTTTTACTCTTAGTCTTCTTAACAAAAAAAAAGGAATTCGCAAGTTATTCCATGTAAATGTTGTCGTATTTCTGTAATTTCAACCAATCACTGACGTCTATTCAGCTGTATAGAGTTACTGCTGGGCGGTCATAAAAATGTTATTCCCTGTGACATATTTCATCCGGTTTAATCGTAATTTATACGCATATATTGTTTATATAATAAATTACGCTGTGCGTATCTATGTGTGTAACAATTTTAGAGTTCGGATTCTCGAGTTAGGGTTAGTTTTAGGGTTAGGGTTAGGGTTACGGTTACGGTTAACAGTCTAGTTAGGGTTAGTGTTAGGGTTAGGGGATTAATACGATATACACCGTTACAGCGCTAACTGTTTTCAACTGAATAGACGTCAGTGATTAGTAGAAATTATCGAAATAAGACAATTTTTTACATGAAATAAATTCGAATACAAAATTTTTTTTCTGTTCTATAACACAAAATAGATAAGTATACGAAGTTTGAAAGTCTTTCCGTACCAAAAACACTACATAAAACATAAATGAAAACTGGCGCCCCCGTTTTGAAATAGATCCTCTTGGTGTAGTATGGGTGTAGTTAAGTTGTTAGTAGTCATGATAATTGTATGCTGATGTGTTGATTTTAGTAGCAGTATTGGCTGCAGTTTTAGTGGTATATTGGCGGGTGTCAGATGTGGTAGCGAGACCGCAGCAGTGATAATAGTTGTAGTTGTAGTTGTGGTGGTGGTGCTGGTGGTAGTCGTAGTAGTTGTGGTAATCGTGGTGTGGTTGTGGTGGTGATGTTATGATGCTGTGATGTAGATCAGAGTGAGGTGAATATTGATGGTGTTGGTATGTTTGCAACGGTTGTGGTTGCGGTTGATGTGGCTGGATGTTGAGGTGGTATTATTAGAAGTGTTGTTGTTGTTGTTGTTGAGGTGGTGGTGGTGTTAGTGGTAGTCTTAGTCGTATGTTGATGTGGTGTTGTGTAGGGGATGGGAAGAGGTGATAGTGGTAAGAATACGTTGATGTGAGGCTAGATGTATAGATGGTGCTGCTGGTGGTGCTGGTAGTGGTAGTCATAATGGTAGTGGCAATGGTGATGATAGTCGTAGTGGTGGTGGTGGTGGTAGTAGTGGACGTGATAATGGTGGTTGTAGTGATGGTGGGAGTAGTGGTAGTGGTGGTGATATTAGTATTGTTGTTCGGAGCTGTGATGGTGGTGGTAGTGGATATCTTAATAACATAGGAATCACAAGGATCCATCGAGGAAAAAAAAAAAAACAAAAAAACAATTGGGAACCACTGTGTTAGAGAGTAGTAATGATAATGGTGGTGGAGGTGAAAGTAGTCATTTTGGTGTTAGATGTGTTTGATGTTGATAGTGATGAAATGGTGAATGTTATGGTAACGGTGGTGTTATGACGGTGTGTTTCTTAGATATGTTGCTAATGATTGTGAAGATGGTGGTATTGGTTTGATATTAGATGTGAAAAAAGTCTGTCGTATATAATATGGGCGTGTCTTTGTGTCTGTGTTTGTCTCTCACCACTGCTTGACAACTGGTGTTGGTGAGAGTACGAACCCCGTAACTTGGCGGTTCAGCAAAAAAGACTGATAAAATAAATACCAGGCTTTAAAAGATAAGTACTGGGGTCGATTCATTTGACTAAAAATATTTCCAGGTGGTGCCCCAGCATGGCCGCGGTCAAATGACTGAAACAAGTAAAAGATAAAGAGAGCTTCCTTCCCGATGTGAGAAACCCCTATGCAAAGCCACGAGTAAACACAAAACCTCTAGCAACACCTGGTGAGTAAGTAGACGCCTTTTTTTCCCCCTTCTCCAAACTTTTTCCGGTCATTATGGAAGATTTAAGAATAGGTTGCATAAATGTTCGTGGCTTGGGATCGCCCTGGAAGCAAGTTCGCCCGTTCAACGAATTCAGGTCACTAACTATGGAGTGAAGGCCGTCAACGAAACCAGGATTTAGGTGACCCGCCTTGTATTCGCCGATTGTAGCTGAGAAATGGAACATTTTGAGCGTATGGTTTTCATACTCGTTAATGACGTAGCAACATTTTTATTTACCAATTCGCTACTCGTGCTTGATGTCTCAAAAACTTGTGGTTTCGGTCCAGCAAGCTCTAAGATTCTTTTGTTGTTTCTTTTTTTCTTTTTTGCAATGGATTTCTTCGTAGATATGTAGTAACTGGAATGTCCATCCATCCATCCATCCATCCATCCATCCATCCATCCATCCATCCATCCATCCATCCGAACATATATATGTAATAATACAAATAATATGTGAGTATATGCATATATACGTACAT
>NC_068985.1:108584085-108594045 GCF_001194135.2 Octopus bimaculoides
CATCCATCCGAACATATATATGTAATAATACAAATAATATGTGAGTATATGCATATATACGTACATGTATGTACATACCTACATCTACATGTATATATAGATGAATATCTGGGTACAGGATGTTGCAAAAAAAAAAACGTGGACAAAATGGTAAACAGAGCACAGAAAACACACAGGCCACATAGAGAACATTTCCTTCATCAGCTGCCACCATTCTAAAACTAAGCGTTTCGAAGGTAAACTTCCAAACTAGTTCCTTCCCTGAAATTTCCTCCCGATGCATTTGTCGGCTCGGAGCCAGAGTGGAAGGCACTGAGGCCCACTGTGTCTCGCAGTGAAACTGAACCTGAAACAGGTTGACTGCAAAGCGATCTTCTTAACCACACAGCCATGAATTTACAAGATCTAATCGAATCTCCGTTATTTTCAAAACTGAGTATTTCAGTTGTTCGATCAACTAAATCACCTAGTCGTTCAATCCGCAGACACTTCTATCAATAACGCAATTCTCGGGCAAAATATCAGCATGACACAACGTGTGCAAAGGCAGCATGTTCGAACGATACGTACAATGCAGCCAATGCTCTGCTACTGGTTTTATACATCCAATAATATCTCATCTCAAATGATCGACCTGAAGTTCTTGAAAGAAACCCCACTGGCTCCTAGAGGTCACGCAGTGCTATGGAAACCGAAGGTGCACGATTGCGAAATGAATTTCTAAAACAGATCCGGTCGTACTTACGTCAATAATACGAACTAACAATAAGAATGATGACGATGATGATGATGATGATGATGATGATGATGATGATGATGATGATACTACAGATGGTGGTGGTGGTAGTGGTGGTTATGTCGGTGAAGAACGATGATGATGGAGGTAGTGGTGGTAGTGGTGGTGGTGGTGATGATGATGATGATGATGATGATGATGATGATGATGATGATGATGATGATGATGATGATGATGATGAAAAGGAGAGGGAGAAGGAAGAATAGGTGGATGTATTTGTCTTTCTGTAGACTCATCTCCATGAAATATATCAATTATATATTTGCAGATGTCTTCCTTTCTGTCTTAGGTTTTCTAAATATAAAATCATTTTCCAGTTTTTTCTTGTTCATTTTCTTTCTCTGCTTATCTCGACTATTTATTTATTTATTTATTTATTTATTTATTTATTTGTTTATTTAGTTATTTATTTGTCTATCAGTTACTCCCGTCAGTACTTTATCTAAATATATATATTCGACTATTTATCCGTCAGATTTTGTGTGCGTATGTGTCTTTGTGTGTGTGTGTCCTTGTGTGTGTGTGTGCGTGTTTGTGCGTTTGTACATGTACTTATATCATGGTTTCTATCTTCTTATCAATATGTATCACATTTTTTTCTTTCTCTACACCAACAGAAAAAGAAATAACTCCTTTAAACTTATTTCATCATATAAGCCATTACTGTTCTACTTTGGATGAACTTCTGTTATGAGAGAGAGAGAGAGAGAAAGACATGAGGAGAGGGAGAGAGAGATAGGGAGAGACAGAGAGGCAGACAGAGAAACAAGTGAGAGGGTAAGAGAAATGAAAGACAGGTAAGGCAGATAGAGACAGCCGAGAAGGTGACAGAGAAAGACAGAGAGGGAAAGAGAGATAGACAGGCTGACAGGACATCATGATAGAAAAGGAAGAGAAAGAGAGCGAGAGACAAACAGACAGGCATAAGAGAGGGTGGATTGGGAAGAGAAAGAGATAGACAGACAGGTTGACAGGAGAGAATGTGATAGAGAGGTAGATAGATCAATAGATAGTTAGATAGAGAGATAGAGTGAGAGAGGAGAGAGAGAGAGAGAGAGAGAGAGAGAGAGAGAGAGAGAGAGAGAGAGAGAGAAGAGAGAGAGAGAGAGAGAGAGAGAGAGAGAGAGAGAAAGACGAAGGGTAAGAGGGGAGAGAGAAAGAGAAAAATTATCAGTGACAGACTAAAAGCACCGAACTATTTTTTTTGGCTAAAATGTTAATTGAAATTATCTTTCACTAACTTTGTAATAATTTGCCATTTAAAATAAAAAGGAAACAAAATACAGATTAATACAGATTATAAAATAAAAATTAAATTGAATTAAAACAAAGACAAAACAGATGACATATTGGAATCAAATATGAATTGTATGAAGAGTAATTGTTTGGTAGAGCGGCAAAAACAGAAACGACACATGCTGTACATATATTCTACACTATATTCTGCCATCTTTATTTATTTATTTATTTATTTATTTCACCCAGTTTTCTCCATTCGACATAGCTGCGCTGCGATATATTACAATGTAGACACACAGGAAATATATCAGTACAATAGGATCTGATCATATTAGATTTTGTTGTGCCATCTTTTGTCTGACTTTGGTTCAGAAAGTAAATAGGAGTTGCTTGCTGCAGGGAAATATTGATTGGAATCACACACACACACACACACGCACGCACGCACACACACACACACACACACACACACACACACGCACACACACACAGAGGCATACATGCATACGTACAAACATACACACACCTATATCATGTACACACAAGTGTGCACAAAAACACATAGAAACACCTGTGTATATGTATGTAAATGTAGGTAACCCTGTGTGTACGGACGTACATACATACACACACACACACGCATGCATATATATTTTATATACAGATATATACATATATATATATGTTTATATACATTTACATACATATATATATATATATATATACTGAGACATACACGCACACATACATATATATATATGCATATGCACACACATACATGTACAAACCTATATGCATATATATACATATATATATACGTATAAACAAATGCATACTTACATATACACACACACACACACACATATATTCACACACAAACACATACACATACATAATCATAGAACAAAACAACAAACAAGGACAACAATGGTTCTTTTCAGTGTTTGATTGTTTTCCTAGGTTGCTTCCCGTTTATTTATTCCCCCTTATCACTTATTTCATTTTAAAAGATAAGATTTTATGCACATTTCAAACTAGTTTATTTTAGCGTACAAACAAAAAAAGTGAGCCACGTTGTCTTGTTGCCCTATAGAGACAAGAACAAATAATTTGATGCAAATGAAATAACGGTTGTAAAACTGCAAGAAAAAAAAAATGCCTTTTGTACAGAGGTAAATAGTTCTCTAGTTTGCCACCTACTCGTACCACTTAAGGCAAAGGAAAAAGAAAAAAAAAGAAAAGAAAAAGAAGAATTATTTTAGTTTAACAACCGCCCTCATCTTCACCACTCTTATTTTAAAAGTTTGTTCGGATTATTCTCTTCATTTGAAAGTATAAAAAAAAACTAAAAAAAATAAATAAATAAAAAATAAAAAAAGAATTAACGGAAATAAAGAGAATGGGAAATGCTTTTACAAAGCTTCGTGGAGTCTGAATACTTCTCGGGAATTTTTGCGATATAAGTTTTAGAGTAGAAGACAATATATTGATTCTTATAGCTATTGTGCAAAAACCGTGATTGTCAAACAAGGAATTGATTGTTCTTACTACTGTGTAACAGACTGACTGTATTTCTTGTCTCCTATCATTGACTGACTAATAACTGTAAAACTACTTATACAAACTTATTGTTGACAAACAACTATTATAGATGCTGCTATGCAAAGTGTTTTAATAGAATGCCTATGTTGGCTTTAACTCTTTCAAACTAAGAGTAAGCATTAATGGGTCTGATTTTGTTTGAGTTTAACCCTGAATGACGCAAAATCGGGTAGCCATATGCTTTCTTTTATTTTTCTGGCGTTTACGGTTCACCAATTAGGAGAAACGTTGTTATTGATAGCCGTATGGTACACAAGTGTTTTAATAGAAAGCTATTGTTAGTTTAAACTCTTTGAAACCTCAGGTACGCATTATAGGGCACGACTTCGTTTGTGCATATCCCTGCAAGACACAAAAGCGGACAGCCACATTTGTATCTATGCCAGTGTTTACAGCTCGCTAATGGACAGAAACATTATCATTTTCAATCGTAAACACAAAACCATGCGACAGCTGTAGTTTGCGTATTCTAGGGGTAAAGTCAAACGAAATCACACCCGCTAAAGCGTATTCGCAGTTTAAAAGTATTAATAGAAAGTTAGTGTAGATATCAGCATGGCAAACTGATAAAGAAAGTCGTTCCATAGTCGTAAGATCCCGGATCCAATCTTACTTTATGGTATTTTAGTAGTAAAGTAAAGTTCCTTCCCAAGTCATCCCGACTCATAAGGGCTAGTTTCTCGGTTTCCATGGCCTATAAATTCCTCAACTGGACAGGGCGCCAATCCGTCGCACGATTACTCATTTTTGCCAGCTGAGTGGACTGGAGTAATGAGAAGCGTTGTGTTTTACTCAAGAAGTCAATGCGTTGCTCGGTCCAGGAATCGAAACCGCAATCATACGATCATGAGTCCAACACCCTAACCACTAAGCCACGCGCCTCCACATGATATTTTAAGCAAGTCTTTTGTTTACTATAACCCTAGTTTGATTCAAGTTATAAAACAAAATTCGTTTGACAGTGTAGAAGTGCTTCAGATTTATTGCATTTCTAATTCAAAAGCCTAGCCTTACTACACACTGTGTCACGTCCATTCAAGCTGAACTTCCAGCTCATTGAATTAGCATGTAACTGGCTGAGTATTACTCAACCGCTATGGTTCAGTTTGCTAGCAGTTCCCTTGATCGAGTAACTGTAATGCTTATCGTCGGCAATGACGGGTTCTCGTATTTTACTTAACTTAGTGATTGGTTGTATAATATACATAAATAAATACATAGTTATTACTGAGGTATTATCAATCTAAATAAAATACTTTATAAGCTCTCTGTTAGCACACCAGGCTAACAATATTGCTTGGATTAGTAAGGAACTCTGCGTATCCCTGTAGCAGGGTTCGAGTTTATATTTCACCATTCAATATTGCATAGCCATGGGTATGTTCCAGTTATACTGGCGTTTACACGGAGCGATATATCACTGAGTATGTAGAGAGAGAGTGTGTGTGTGTGTGTGTGTGTGTGTGTGTGTGTGTGTGTGTGTGTGTGTGTGTGTGAAAAACTGACATAACCACTAAACGGCATTAGATAAAATGGGCAGAACATTAGTTAGCTCCTTCTGTGATGTAATCCGAAACTTGATTGATTCCGTCTGGGTCAACCCCCAAGTTACCACACACGTCAGTGATAATTCATCATAGATCATGCGTGTGATGTTTCTGGGAGCTATTATATTATTGTATTTACATTTTTACCCTTAAAAAATGGTGGGGAATATTTGCACCTAAGTAACAAGCATAATAAGCATCCCTAATTTAACCATGATTGTGCTGAAATAAGTGCGGCCAATGCATAAATGTGTACCAAATATTTTTGCTAACATTGTATTACTAAAGAAAACAATCATTGGATTCGCCTTTGTCACAAAGCTGATAAATAACGTTTGTTAATCTAGTTTATTTATTTATTTATTTTTCTATTTATTTATTTATTTACATGGCTTCATTTAACAAATCTGAGACCTTGAGGGATAAACACAGAGCATAATATATTTTACACTGATTGGCTGGTTGTTAGTCCAGACCATTGTCAGTTCAGCAAACTGCTACACTACTTGCACAAACAGTAACCAAGAAGCCAAAGAGGAAGTCTCAACGGCGTCATTACACTTGCTAGAAATATCAGTCAAATAGTCTTGCAAAAAAAAAGAAAAAAAAAGAAATCGAATGTTATATTAGATCGTGCGGTCCAAGACTCAATGTGTAAAAATAAATCGTGATGGTCATGGCTAGAATTTGTTTACAGATTAATTATAGGCCTGATTCAGAGCTTACCTGATTTAATGCCACCGTATAGCTATACTCCGTTGCGAAATTTCGGGCTAAGTATCGACCCTGAGGTTAAATATCTCAGCAGTCACAGAGGCCCTAAAGTGGGGATCAGATGTGCTGACCTTCTTTTTTTGGTTAAGCCATTATATAATTAAAAAAAACCAACAAAAACAACAAAAGCAACATAAAGGTGACCGTCTAATTATCAATTGTGGTAGCTTTATATTACTTGACATCCGCTTTACTTTATCAGAGAAGAAGGCATGTTTATGCTTTGGTGCGTTGGCTTTTTCATGTCACATGAACCTCTTTATGCAAACTGGTGTGCAGCTTTATATTTTCTGTTTTATGTTACTTGAGGCAGCTGTATATTCTAATGAGCAAACTCATGTTAGCTAGGGGAGCTTTAATTCCTCTGGTGTAGCTTTATGTTATCCAGAGCAGTTTTATGTTATCCAGAGCAGTTTTATGTAACCCAGACATATTTATATCTTTTGGGACGGGTTTTCGCTCCCTGGGCAGGTGTATGTCTCTTGGGGTATATCTATGTTATGATGTCAGACTCAAGTTACTTGGGGGTAGGTTTATGTTCCATGAACGACCTTATGTTATATGAAGGAAGTTTTTATTCTGTGGGGCAAGTTTGTAGTCCTTGGGTGAGACTAATGTGCCCTGGGTAAGCTTTATATAGCTTGGTAGTTGCAGCATTATATTAGCTGTGTCAGTTCTTTATTCCTTAGGACAATTTTATGGGACTTGAGACGGAATAATGTTCCCTGGAGCAGCTTTATGTTATCTGGGCAAGATTTGTTACCTGGGCAGGTGTATGATCCCGAGTAGTTTTATGCTACCTTCGACAGCTGGTCATCGACCTTCCCGCTGACCTTCCAGGGAGCATCATTACCATCGTCACCATCGTTATCATCTTTTTTATCCTCTTTATTGTCATCCTTATTAGTTATCCTTGTCTTCATTATCTTCGTGGTTGTCGTCATCGCCGTCGTGGTCTTCACCTTGTCCAACATCGTCATAATAATTTTAATCACCACCACCACCACCACCACCACCGCCACCACCAACACCACCACCACCACCAGCAACACCATCATCATACATAACAACAGCAATCAATAAGTCACTTTCTATTCAAAATGATATATAGCTTTACGTGATTAAAACCTGACACACGCACACACATGCACACTCACACACACACACACATACGCTTACACACACACATACGCTTACACACACACACATACGCTTACACACATAGCTGTACGCATATAGCCACACTCACATGAATGAGAAAACAAACGCACGCACACACAGCACTCACACATACACACACAATCGCACGCACGCACGCACGCAAACACACACACATGCACACACACACACACACACGCTTACACACACCGCTGCACGCATATAGCCACACTCACATGACCGGGAAAACAAACACACGCACACACAGCACTCACACATATAAAACACTACACACACATATATACACACACACAGCACTCACACATATAAAACACTACATACACATATACACACACACACACATAATCAGTCTCACACATACAAGTACACACACGTATTATAACAAGGTACTAGCGAGAACCAATTCCTCTGTACACCAAATCAATTGACAAGACACCATTTGCTAACAATTAATCTGGCGTGAAAGGTTTTTAACTGACAAAAGCGGATCTTCCACATTAATAACGCAGAACCATATTCTGTCACACTCGGCCATCACTCACGAATTTTCAGTTGTGATTTAAGACCCTGGAAAAAATTCCAAAAAAAAAAAAGACAAAAAAACAAACAAACAGAAAGTAATTGATCAAGTTGGAAGTGATGTGGCTGTTATTGCTTTTGCAGTCGTTGTTGCTATTGTTGCTGTAGTCGTAGACGGTGATGTTGGTGTTGTCGCTGTTTTCTTCCCCGTTGATGTTGCTGCTCTCTTTCTTTTATCTCTCCTCCTCCTCCTGCTCCTGCTCCTCCTACTCCTACTCCTGCTCCTCCTACTCCTGCTCCTCCTGCTCCTGCTCTTCCTGCTCCTCCTCCTGCACCTCCTCCTCCTGCACCTCCTCCTTCTGCACCTCCTCCTCCTGCACCTGCTCCTCCTGCTCCTCCTCCTGCACCTCCTCCTGCTCCTCCTTCTCCTGCTCCTCTTGCTCCTGCTACTGCTCCTGCTCCTCCTTCTCCCCCCCTCTTCCCCCTCCCAACCCAATCCTCCTCCTTCTCCTTCTTCTCCTCCTCTTCCTCTTCATCCCCTCCTCCCCCTCCTCACCCTCCTCATTTTCGTTCTTCTAATTTCATTCTTCCCACGATCCTTCCTCCTCCTCATTTTCATTTTTCTACTTCTCATTCTCCTCCTCCTCCTCCTCCTCCTCATCATCATCCTCATTTTCATTCTTCTTCTAATTCTCATTCTTCTTCCCACGATCCTTTCTCCTCCTCCTCCTCCTCATTTTCATTCTTCTAATTCTCATTCTTCTTCTCATGATTCCTCCTCCTCCTCCTCCTCCTCATCATCCTCATTTTCATTCTTCTTCTAATTCTCATTCTTCTTCCCACGATCCTTTCTCCTCCTCCTCCTCCTCATTTTCATTCTTCTAATTCTCATTCTTCTTCTCATGATTCCTCCGCCTCCTAATTCTCATTCTTTTTCCCATGATCCTCTCTCCTGTTCCTCCTCCTCATTTTCCTTCTTCTTCTAATTCTCATTCTTCTTCCCATGATCCTTCCTCCTCCTCATTTTTCTTCTTCTTCTAATTCTCATTCTTCTTCACATGATCCTTTCTCCTCCTCCTCCTCCTCCTAATTTTCATTCTTCTAATTCTGATTCTTCTTCACATGATCCTTCCTCTTACTCCTCCCCTCTTCCTCCACTCGTCTTCCTCTTTTTCCTCCTCTTTCAAGGTCAGCTGTGATTCAGGAAACGGTTGGTTGTGGTATTTGTTTTGGGGGAAAGACCTGGCGACCTGACATTACTTATATCTAAGACCAACACTAAAACTCAATAAAAATATTGATTTGAAATTTTAGCCCAAGGCCATCAATTCCGGAAGAGGGATTTAAGTCGATTAGATCGACTCAGTACTCAGCTGGTACTTATTTTATGTATGTGCTGTACATTGGCTCACTGAAATCGACGTTGCCTTAACAGGTGCACGGTGTACCACGTATTGGATGTTGCTGTGATTACAGAATAACAGGAGTTGAAGTCATTTGCCCAGGAAAAGTTCTTGGACCACTTTTTCCAAGAATTGAAACAACGATCATCGCGATTAGGAATGCAACATCCTAACCACTAGGCCATGTTCCGTTCTTTCACCTCCCATATACAGAACAGTAGGTAATACATTCACTGGTATTACAAAGAGCTGCCGTTATAATTGTTTCACCACAGGCTTCCCAGATGGTTCCCGATTATAAATGTACAAAAGAAAGATTGTGGGGTGGTGGAAGCATATATAAAGCTACCTAATGCACCAGACACCTCGGACCTTGGTCAGAATATATGAGCCACATGTTTCAAAGAAAGCTGACCTCAAAGGTTAGAGAGAAAGGGTTTAAGCCAGTCGTGAACAATAGCCATGAGATTATTCTAATGAGTTTCATCACCATTAAAACGCCATGACGAGTGGCGCTAAAATTATTTTATCCAGAAAATAATATCTCAGAGATCACAAAGCGATGACGGGGCAAGAGGATTATTATTGCAAACAAAACATAAAAGACGACTTAGAAAATTAGAAAAAAAATATAAAGATGCATATAAAAATATAAATAATCTATATTATAATAAGCATAATCAAAGTATATATCTGTCAGTCTTTTAAGCTATCTATCTATCTTTCTATCTATCTATCTATCTATCTATGTATCAGTCAATATACATATACACATATACATACAAACATACGTATACATACACACATGTACACACACACACACACACGTATATATATATATATATATATATATATATATATATATATATATATATATATATATATATATATATATATATAT
>NC_068985.1:108596309-108599607 GCF_001194135.2 Octopus bimaculoides
TATATATATATATATATATATATATATATATATATATATATATATATATGCTTAAACATATATATATATATATATGCACTTGTATATGTATGTATTTATATATGCTGTAATAAAAAGAAATAACTAAAATTATTATGACATGATTTTCAGGTACAAAGCAGTCTCTTGCTTTGCTCGCAAGTTATTCCGTAATTTTTGTTGGACAATGGGTGATGGGTGGTAGAATCTTTAGTAAGTTTTCTCAACTTAAAACACTTACTAATACCTTAACACCAGGGTCCATATAAAATATTGTTGTTAACATTTAAGTGTGATAAATTGGTTTTACTCCTACAATACATAAAATATTTTAACAATTTTTTAATACAATTCTTAATAATATTTAATTATAACAATATAACAAGATTTTTTAAACATCAATGGCTAATGGAGGCCTGCTAAGTTAAGTTGGAACCAAAGGAGTCTACAGATAAAGAACAGCTGGTAATCATATCATTGCCTTTGAACAATAAGCGTGATGTGTCGCCCGGTTTAATACCATCACGTTAGTGTTACAGTTCACTTCATTCTATTGAAAATATTTGAATCTCACCGTCCACTCGCTGTCTTTCTAGATAACATTTTTGTAAAAATATTGACCTGTAATTTATTAGTCTTGCTATCCGCTGATAACAATCTCTAGTGGGGTCTAAAAAAATTTAGTTCTACTACTGTTTCTCTTCTTCTTGAAAAGGGACATTTCCACCCCGAGCTGTACATTGGAGATATTTTTGATGGATAGATAATTAACGGTCGTACCCAGAGGCATAGCAACAAGGGAGGGACAAAGAAGTGGCCAGTCGTTACCCGGTCTCTGATAAGGGACGTAACATTTCTCTTGGTCTTCCATGGCTGTTAACGTATGGCTACTAAATTTGTCTTTACTTCAAAAGCCTGGGAATCTTTACAACACCACTTGTTGAAACTGGATGGTTTTCTGGGTGCGGGAGTAAATTGTAGCAATAGAAGATACCATAATGGACAAATATTGAATTGATTTCGGCTGCCATATGGTCTCGGAATATCAAGAAATAAAGTGATTTTCCAACATATATTATTTAGAAATAATATGTCAGACGAGAGCGAGTTTTAGAGAATATCTGGTAGACACGTATGGTGTTGTCTGTTTTTAAACATGCTTTTTCTGATGAAAATTAATTCATTATGTATATCCTTGAGGCAATTTTTACGTAGAAACAAGAGATTTAACTAAATATGACAAGACATTCCTTTCCAGTACTCCGCCAATTCTCGTGTACCAATACTAGTAATTATTTCTAATATAAGCACAGGCTAGGAATTTGAGGAGAGGGATTAGTTCCTTATATATCGCCCCAGTACGGGATTGGTATTTTATTTTATCGATCCTGGTGGAATGAATGGCAAAGCTAGCTTCAACAGTATTTTAACACCGAACTATAGAATCGAAAGAAATACTACAAAATACTTTTTCGACGCGCTGAAGATTATGCCAAGACAAAAACAAAGTCGTACGTTTTGTAGGAGAATATACATAACCATTTCAATCCTAGCAGCTGGTTGATACTTTAATATATACAGAACGGAGGGCGGTGAACTATTCTTCTTCAGAATTTGTGTCGTCTGAGGGTCAAATGTTGAAATGTTTGAACAAGAATGATGCAGCAATGGAAACAAGGAAGTACGCTGCAGTCACAAAGGGAAAAATTGAAAGCATAAGTCTGGAAAAGCTGAGCACGTTCAAAGAAGTACTTAAAAGGCCAGGAGGGTTGCTTGAGGACGTTTTCTGCGCAATGACGGATTCGGAATACCTCTCAAGATCGATAAATTTCGAAGAAGAAACTAATTTCGATTGGTGGGTTACGAAAACGGACACCAGCAAAATACCTAAAAGGGTAAATTATGCTTACATTTTAAAGAAACTTGACATAGACATTTTCCCAAAAAGTGGAAACTAGTTGTCACAAAGGCATTATCAATGGTAATTTAAATTAATGTTCAAGAAAAAAAAAACGGGTGGGGGTTGTATTGACAGGTTCAATGAAGTCGCTCGGAGGTAGGGGCCGAACGGCTTCATTCCATTGTCTTCATTATATTCAATTCATCTTTTCCATTCGTTTCTTTCTTTTTTTTTTGTCCCCACTTTGTGCTGTCTCCTCTATGTACGGCCTTCATGGCCAATTTAATGAACAAATAGAAGCTGGCTTTCCAACCATATGGTTCCGCGTTCAGTCCCACTGCGTGACAATTTCGGCAGGTGTCTTCTACTATAGTCTCGGGCCGACCAAAGCCTTGTGAGTGATTTGGTGGACGGAAACTGGAAGAAGTCCGTCGTATGTACATATATGTGTGTGTGCGTGTGTGTGTGTGTATGTGAGTGTGTGTGTCTAAGTTTGTTCTCTCCTCCCACTGCGTGAAAACCGGTATTAGTGTGTTTGCGTCCCTGCAGCATAACGGTTCGGCTAAAGACCGATCGAATAAGTACCTGGCTTAAAAATAAGTCCTGGAGCCGATTCATTCGACTAAAAATTCTTTAAGGCAGTGCCCCAGCATGACCGCTGTCTGATGACTGAAACAAGTAAAAGACAAAAAATATAAGATTATCCACAGCACTCGGCGAGAAGAGTATTTAATCTAGAGAACGTGACCAATAACTGATGTTACTTATTTTAAAAAAGACAAAGACCATGTTTGAACGCAAATATACTGTATAGCATTTTGTCTTCCATCTTACGTATTCTGCCAATCCGTCCACTAAAGGTAAATAAATAAAAAGAATGAAAGAATAAAAAAGGAAAGAGAAAGCGAAGACAGTGTTTCGCATTTCCCCAATTATTTTGTTATTTGCACGAACATTTGGAATGGTTCAGTAAATACCGTATTTAATGAAGTTAATGGAGAGCAAATATTTTGGCCAGCCTCTTTTATTGATATTCAACCAAAACTTATTTAGAGACGAAATCGAGATCTATATTTCACCTTTGGTAGTAAGTTATCATGCTATTTATATAGAAAGGTACTTTTTTATACATATATACATATACGCATGCATATATACATAGATATGTGGTTGTGTGTATATATATATATATATATATATATATATAATTATTATATGCGTATGTATGTATATATATATAAACGTATATATATGTGTGTGTATATATATATATATATATATATATATATATATATGTATATATCCATATACACACATATATATATAGATTGATAATTATATAGATAGATATACACACACACACACACACACACACACATA
>NC_068985.1:108599935-108603167 GCF_001194135.2 Octopus bimaculoides
TATATATATGTGTGTGTATATATATATATATATATATATATATATATATATGTATATATGTATGTATGTATATATATGTATCTGTATATATATATATATACATATATATATACTTAAATATATATATACATATATAGATAGATGTGTGTGTGTGCGCGCGTTTACCCCTCTCCCAAATATGAGATATTTTTCTTCTTTGCCTCATAAATAACATCAGGAATATATTCCGGTATTTATGAAATAAAAAAACATTATTGACAGAAAAGAAAAAAAGAAGTTACAAAGGCTTCTGTAAATAACATGAACCAATAATATTATAATAACAATGCAAGGTGATTAAATTCAATTTACCATTGTTTACTTGTGTGTTTGGTTGTTTGTGGTGCTTCCTCTTCTCTTACGTCACGCTCCCATATATTCATATGTGTGTGTATGTGTATATGTGTATATACATATATATATATATATATATATATATATATATATATATATATATATATATATATCACTCATTTCTAATTTATTATTAACGCTTTATTTGAACAAATTCCCGACAATGTTTTTTTGTTTATTATTATTTCTCTTTTACTAATGTTATATTTGAAAATTATTTCTTATGTTTGTGTGTGCGTGTGCGTGTGCGTGTGTATGAGTGAGTGTGTGTGTATGTGTGTGTGTGTGTATTTGTATGTGAGTTGTGATTTTGTTTACGTTGCCTTACAATTACTAATATATCGGTATTAATACGAAAGAGCTAATTACCACTTTGTCAATATTATTATTATTATTATTATTATTATTATTATTATTATTATTATTATTATTATTATTATTATTATTATTATGTTTATTATTATTATTTATCATCATCCTCATCATTGTACGTGTTTTTAGTTTTGCTCTTCCTACGACGGATATCATCTTTCAATCAATATTTATTCCCAATCAAATATCAATCTATGCTACAACCATACGTGCTAAAAATGTCTACATTATCAGTTATTGTAACTCTTGTTTACATTACGAAACTTTGCTGGACAAAATTAATTTCCTTCGGAGGCGCAAGGCCAAATTTGTTCTTTTTATGGCTGTCGTTTAGCCTTAGGATTGAGCAGACCGATAATCAAAGTGGATCAAACTGTGGACATCTCATCTTTGATTCTTGATACCGTTTTATTCTGTATTATTCGTGGTGTATTTCCATTTTCGAGACCTTGTGGTGAGAGCGAGGAGGATATGGCTGTTAATTTCAATTTCATCGACGTCAGTACTTAACTGGTACTTATTTTATCGACTCCGATAGGATGAAAGGCAAAGTCGACCTCGGCGGAATTTGAACTCAAAGCAATGTCATGCCTTTTCTTTCCAGCATCTAAGCTCTACTTATGAAACAATTTATTTCTCCACTCAGTTCCCATAAACAAAAAAATAATACGCACAACGAAGTATCTGCAACATTAGCATTTGGGTGTTGCTCGCGCATTGCGTGAGTGCGTACGTGTGTGTGTGTGTGTGTGTGCACGTGCGTGCCCGTGCATGCGTGCCCACATGGTACAAATAAATGGCATATTCATGGTTCGTATAGTAATTTATATACACCGTATCTTACGCATCAATATTTTTCTACGCATTTGAAGGCGGTGAACTGGTAGAACCACTAGCATGCAAACAAAACGTTTAGCAACATTTCACCTGGTTTTACGTTCTAAGGGCAATAGCTGCCGTGGTCGACTTTGCCTTTCATCCTTTTGAGGTCAATAAAATCAGTGTCAGTTGAACACTGGAGTCAATGTAATCGACTTAACTCAGCCCTAAATTTGCTGGCCTTGAGCCAAATTTTGAAACCACTCTTTGCAACGCACTTTTATCTATTTGTTTTGCAATAATTTTCTTAGCTATTTCCGCCATCGGGATGACGAAGCATATTTTTCTAATCAGCTTAACTTGTCTCAGTGGAATTTGAAGGCATAATCTAAAAAGCTGAAACAAATGTAGTAAGGCATTTTTCCAAAGCCCTAACGAGTCTACTGGTTCATTACCCATTAACACAATACTCAATAGTGGTTTCAGATGTTGGCATAAAGCCAGTAGCTTTTTAGAAGATGGGTTTTAATCGAGTGCATCGACTCCAATGTCTAACTGGAACTTAGTATATTTATACTCCAAGGATGAAAGTTGACCTCAGCGGAATTGAACTCTGTGTATAGTGTCGGAAGAAATGTCACAAGTTACCTCTTACCAATGCTCAAACGATTCTTGCAGCCCGCTGCGCCATTACGTGAATTTAATGATTATTTCTAATTTTGACAGAAGGCCAGCTATTTCGAGGGGAGCGGGGCAAGTCAATTATATCAACTCCAGAACTTGACTTGTATTTCAACTTATTAACTCCAAAAGGATGGAAGGAAACCTTGAACTCGGCTAGATTTGAGCCCAGATCATAAAGAGCCGAAAGAAATACTGCTAAGCGTTTTGTCCAACGCACTCACAATTCTGCCAGTTCAGTAACTTCACAATATCTAATAATGCAGCATGTAAGGGTTTTTTGTATGAACTTGGTTCATGACTACACAACAGAAGGTGTCGTTAAAATTCATTATTTCTCCACTGACAGCTTCATATATAAAGTGACTGATTAAATACGGAAACCACAAATATTAACGATAAAGTGATGTAAAATGATTATAAACACAGACTATAAAAGAAGGCCCATCTATTTAGTGAGGGAGCTTATCACTACTTTAAAAAATCACGTATTACATTATAAACGATAAACTAATAAAACATACTGAATTTGAAATTCTTTTTCTACAACTTAATATATTTCAGTGAAGGCAGTAAATGAAAATCTAACAACTTAAAAGATAAAAGATAATTGTAAAAAGGAATAAGAATAATCGTTTTTTTTGTTTTGTGTGTGTGTGTGTGTAAAAAATCATAAACTGAAAGTAGATATAAAGAAAACGAACTAAAACAGACAGCATTTTGGCGACACAAGAACTTTGGTTATTGTATAATAGTCAAGACGCGTTATATATTCTCGTTATGCGGGATAAACATTTCTCTGGCGGCAAAAATATTTTCGCAGAGTAAGCCGAGAAACAGTCCACCTTACATGACATAAAACATAATATTATCTCTTTCCCTCTTTTTCTCTCTCGTCATGTATATATACATACATACATGCATACATACATACATACATACATATATATATATATATATATATATA
>NC_068985.1:108603376-108606471 GCF_001194135.2 Octopus bimaculoides
TATATATATATATATATATATATATATATATATATGTATGTATGTACATCATTTTACTTTAATCAAGAATAATATCATCATTGCGGAAGATTAAGCAATGTTCTAGTAAATAAGACATTTTATTCATACAATTATCAGTCAGTCAACAGTTGATTTTTCTTTCTTTTACGATTCGTATATATTTTTTCGTTTCTTTTCACATCAATATTAACTTATTAATCAATGTACCGATGGTGTCTCTCTATAGTCTTCTAATTACGACTTAATTTATTATGTTGTTCTTCATTTTGTATTTATCTCATAGGGAAAGGAAATAAAAAGTAAAAGAGATAATAAAATCCGGAGCAGAAGATGGCTAGGTATAACGTCTGCTCGAAGAAAGAGCAGCTTACATAGATTGAAGATGAAGTAAAAAAGAATGATAATAACAAAAAATAAATGATTGAAATCTAATTATTTCTAATTTCTTATTTGTATTCATTCATTCATTCGTTGGAATGAAATGTCTCAAACAGAACGAGTTAACTAACGTATGTAATTCGTCTTGTTCAGATTCACGAAATTACACGCCTTTCATTGTTCAGAGCTATTGCGGCGCCATTGTTAACGGTAATTGTAGTGATAGTGATGGTGGCAGTAGTAGTGGAGACAATTGCGTGGTATGTGAGGTTGTTGTTGCTATTGTTCCTGTTGTTTTTGTTGTTACTTTTGTGTTTTTAGTAGTAGTGATGAAGACGATTGTTTGAAGTTGTGGATGATAGTGTAGGTGGTGGTGTTGCTGATTACAAAGCGTTGTAGAGACGGTGGAGCTGCAAATTATTGTGTGGGTTGATGAGTTGACTTACCTCCAGACCAACACTGATTGAGCATACATATGATGAATAGCATTCCAGTCATGACCAACCAGTTTGTTTTCAGAAAGAGGTTAATGTACATCTCCTTGCATTTTGTATATCCCCTTTGATTCACAGGACTTAAAAACTTAGCTGCTATTTCTAGCGAGTTGATCGACCACATAGAGGCATCTACGTTGGCTTCGACTGAGAATATTTGATGGAGGTGGTTGTGATGAAGCGTGTGAGGTTAGTGGGAATTGTGGTGAGTGGAAGATAGTGGTGGGGGTGATTATGAGATGATGGCGGTGTAAGTGAATGTGGGTGGTGGTGGTGAGGATAACCGGAGTGTCTGAGAATGGATGTAATGGTGATGATTATAACAGAGGAGGTACCAGCGTTTGTGGTAGTGACAGCTGGTAATAGTAGTAATAGTAGTAGTAGTGGTGGTGGTAATGTTGATAATGACAGTTGTGGTCATGGTAGTAGTGAGAATGTTGGTCACGATCGTCGTAGTTGTGGTGCCAGGAATGGTAATTTCGTTTTATTTGCTGGGCTTGGAGGAAGACACAGGTGCCCTTTGGAGACCATTCTAGAAGGTGAGGTTGACGCCATTAATGTCTCGCTTGAACATTTGTAAGTTAACATGTAAACGGAGATGGTCAATTCCAGATGGCCGTCATTTACGAGGAAAGGATTGGGCGAAGGGATTAGTGCACGGCATTGGTGTTAAACACAACAAGGACAATGAGAAAGCAAATAAATCACAAATGCCCGAGGAGAGGTGGTACGCACGCAAGCAGCCCCAAGGATCACAGGGCATTGTGGTAGTGGTAGAAAATGCAGAATCAGGAATCAAAGCGCCTGTGAACCAAAGGCTGAAACGAGTTTGTGAGTAATTTTATGATGTTTAATCACGTGGTCCTTTACTGAAAGCGGCTGCGGTGCCTGTGAGTGCTTCAGTAATACTCAGCGATGTGCAAGAAATACATAGCTGGGGATGTCACGTGATGTTTATGAAGTGCCAATAACTATTATGTCCACTTTATTACCTACAACCACCCTCTCTCATTGATATCCCTCCCTGTAGGTCTAGCACCTGTCTGATTTTATTTTTCTCCTTATCTGTCGATATTTACATGTGTACTACCCTATTCTTAAGATGGAAATGCAAATTTACAATTGCTTTACACTCCCTCCCTCTAATTTCCCTAGACAAAAGAACCCCTCATTATACTGCTTCAATACCTTATACTACTTCAGTGCCTTTATCTATTCACCTACCTGTCTTTTTCATACCAGAGTGCATTATTTATTCCTCCCCCTTCTCTCTGGACTAAATACCCATCGATATACTGAACAGTATATATCTAATACAATGCTTTTAACTATCTTTTCTCTCACCAGAATATATTAGTTATTCCTCCTCTCAGTATTCAAGCAACTATGGAACTGCTACCATTCATTTTCCCTCAATATGGAGTACTGTATATCCATTCTTTCCTTCCTCTCACCATGCTGTATTACCTAACCATCCTTTCTGACCACAGATTTACCTAAAGAAAACCCGATCTAACTGGATTTAATTTGACCTTCCTACACTCGTGGACATACCGAACCACAACAGATATCATTGATGAGGAACTTTCTTCCATTGTCTAATCTTTATCTATCCGTTGACGGATTACTCAACTTACAGAGTCTCTGCTCGGTATGATCCTCCATTAGTCGGGACATCCCAGATATAGTTATCAGAGACTATCTGTTATTATTTTTTACCATTCGTTATGTAGCTATATTTAGACTGAAATACATGAAATTAAATGTCCTTGTCATACCTTGCCTAATCATTTGCCTTTCTTTACTACTTTAACACCTACTGACTCAAAAGGAAGCCATCTTTAGCCCGTTTGAAAAAGACAATGCTGTTCAAATTGGAATTTTGGTATCAAATCTATTTGAGCACTCAGAATACAGACCTATCAGTTTGAGTCATCCTGATGAAAATTACTCATACCGTTTATATATATATATATATATATATAAACTGGCACTCAGTCGCTCACTACGACGAGCAGGGCCGGATTAAGACCCATCGAGGCCCTAAGCCCTTAAAAAATGTTAGTGCACCCATAAAAGATTATGTAATTCAATATAACAAATTCAATATAACAAACCATGAAATAAATGTTTATATTTCAAAACGAAGCAAAACTTAAGAGGGAAAATAATGTTTATTTTTGTGTACTTGCACTTTATTTT
>NC_068985.1:108606608-108607467 GCF_001194135.2 Octopus bimaculoides
CAAAACTTAAGAGGGAAAATAATGTTTATTTTTGTGTACTTGCACTTTATTTTTATTTGAAAAGTTTCTTCCCACCGTTTTGACTTGTAAAGGTTTTGATCAGACCCTCAAAGTTAACCTTAGGTAACACATCTGCATTTTTACTTAGTAGAGATAAAGGCATACCGAATATTATTTTAGTAAGTTCAAAGTGATTTTTTTTGTGCCGTAAACCATTTACCATTGATATGGTGCCCACTCCTTCCCTTGATGCCCTAAGCACGTGCTTATTTTGCTTAATGGTTAATGCACTTCTGACGACGAGTGTTGCAGTTGATCCGATCAACGAAATAGCCTGCTTGTGAAATTAACGCGCATGTGGCTGGGCATATCATAGACACGTGTAGCCTTAATATATTTCTCAGGGTGAGTCAGTGTGACACAGAATATAACAATGTCGACCCTTTGAAATACAGGTGATACTCATTTTTGCCAGCTGGGTGGACTGAGGCAACGTGAAATTAAGGACACAACGCACTGCCGGGAATTGAACTCACGACATTACGATCGCGTGCGAATACGCTAAGCACTAAGCTACGAGCCTAATGTATGTATGTATGTATGTATGTATGTATGTATGTATGTATAGAGTATTTGAAGTGGTCCATAGATACTGTATCTCATGAAAAAGGAAACAGTCAGAATTTTGGATAATTTTTTTTTATTAGCGCTTTCGTTCGTTTAATCGAACTCTTCAATAAAATATATCCAAGATAATAGATTTATCCTGGATTTATTTTCTTGAAAAGTTCGGTTGAACGAGTGAAAGCGCGAATAAAAATATTATCCAAATTCTGATGTCCTCCATTTTCTTCATATA
>NC_068985.1:108608188-108608766 GCF_001194135.2 Octopus bimaculoides
ATATATATATATATATATATATATATATATTTATATATATCAATATACACACACACATTAATCTTTAATGCGTACACAACTCCTATAAATGTATCTTATAACTATGATTTCTTCTATAATTACAAATGCAATGGTTCTGTTGATTTTTTTCGAGTTCATTTCCCTTGATTCGTCCCGGTGGTGTTGATGTTCTCGTAGTTTCCAGTCATGTTGTCTGTAGTGATATTCTGCATAGAGAATCGAAAGGGAAATCTAACAAGGCTATATAACGTTAAAGGTTATGATAACCTTTAATAAAAGGTTTTGTCAGTGGGTGAGTCAGAGACGAAAAAAACCGCTTGACAAGGCTGATTGCTGTGTCAAAAATGTTGAAAATAGTATCCATTGCAAAAAAATTGTTTCACTTACCAAAAACACGTCACTCAGTGTATGTATGTATGTATGTATGTATGTATGTATGTATGTATGTATGTATGTGGAGGCGCAATGGCCCAGTGGTTAGGGCAGCGGACTCACGGTCATAGGATCGCGGTTTCGATTCCCAGACCGGGCGTTGTGAGTGTTTATTGAGTGAAAAC
>NC_068985.1:108609534-108612034 GCF_001194135.2 Octopus bimaculoides
TATATATATATATATATATATATATATATATATATATATATGTATGCATGCATGTATGTGTGTGTATATGTTTGTATGTCTGTGTTTGTCTCCCCCAACATCGCTTGACAACCGATGGTAGTGTGTTTACGCCCCCGTAACTTAGCGGTTCGGCCAAGGGTCCGATAGAATAAGTATTAGGTTTACAAAGAATAAGTCCTGGGGTTGATTTGCTCGATCAAAGGCGGTGCTCCAGCATGGCCGCAGTCAAACGACTGAAACAAGTAAAAGAGTAAATGAGTAGAGTATTAAACATTTTTACTGTTCCTCGTAAAAAATGTTCGTATTAGGTGGTATCTTTCTTTAAATGAAACATCCTAAATTATCCAGATTTTTCACTGTCATTTACTAACATAACAAAATGCATTGATATTTACTGACCCTAGTTTATATCTACAATCAGTCTCGCAAAGCAATGTATATGTATGTTCGTATCTATGTGTGAATGTACATATGTTTATACGTATCTATGTATCACTGTATAACATTTCCCTGTTACAAATATGGTCCCTAGGTTTTATGTTGGAGATAGCACATAAGAATCACATATGGAAAGCGTCAAGTTGGATGTGCTTTGTATCAGGGTCGAAGATTCGGTTGTGTGTATGTGTGCGTGTGTGTGTGTGTGTGTGTGTGTGTGTGTGTGTGTGTGTGTGTGTGTATGTATATATGTATGTATGTATGCATGCATGTATGTATATCTGTGAGAATCTGTTTCTGTTTATCCTCGGCCACCGTTTGACAACCGGTGTTAGATTTTTTACGTCCCCCCCGTAACGTAGCAGTACGGTAAAGAGATACCGATAGCTTTGAATGAGGCTAAAAATATATAAGCAGTTTAAGAGTAAAAGACATTCATGCATACTGCCGCGTGTTTATGTAAAAATAAGTAGATAAAATAAGAACCATTTGATCAGAGGCGTCGATGTAATTGACTTACCCATCTCTCGAAATTACTGGCCTTGTGCCAAAATTTTTATCTAATATGTATGCATATGCATGTGTTTCTCTGTCACTCTCTGTCTATCTGCCTCGTTCTTCCCCTATGTGTATGTGTGTATGCATGAATATATGCTTGAGAACACACATCTATGCACGTCTATAGCACGTATGTTGTTATGTAGTTATTTGTGAATGTTGGAGTTAATTTATATGTTGTTGGCACTCCGTCGCTTACGACGTCGAGGGTTCCAGTCGATCCGATCAACGGAACAGCCTGCTCGTGGAATTAACGTGCAAGTGGCTGAGCGCTCCACAGACACGTGTAGCCTTAACGTAGTCCTCGGGGATATTCAGCGTGACACAGTGTGAGTAGGCTGACCCTTTGAATTACAGGCACAACAGAAACAAGAAGTAAGAGTGAGAGAAAGTTGTGGTGGAAGAGTACAGCAGGGTTCGCCACCATCCCCTGCCGGCGCCTCGTAGAGCTTTTAGGTATTTTCGCTCAATAAACACTCACAACGCCCGGTCTGGGAAACGAAACCGCGATCCTGTGACCACGAGTCTGCTGCCCTAACCACTGGGCCATTGCGCCTCCACGGAGTTAATTTATATGTGATAGGTATAATAAGTATTATCTTCGAAGTGAATATCTCCTGCCTATCTTTGTTAGATGACACACACAAGCGATATGTCGATTGTTTAACCACATGAAGGCATTAACGTAATTTAGGAGTCTTGTTAAAGTTGGCTTCAGGTACTTATCATACCTAATATCTGTGTGTATATGTTTATGTGTCTATCTCTCTTTGTAGTTTTGAAAGTGTGTTTGTTTGTTTGTGTGTGTGTGTGTGTGTGTGTGTGTGTGTGTGTGTGTGTGTGTGTGTGTGTGTGTGTGTGTGTGTGTGTGTGTGTGTGTGTGTGTGTGTGTGTGTGTGTGTGTGTGTGTGGCGAGCAAAACATTCCTTCAGCCTTTTGAATGCTCACATCTACCGTGTTATTCCACACCATGTCGTGCATACTTAAAGACGTACACATACATGCGTCTGCTCGCGGACACGTATATACGTACACACACACACACACACAGAGTAGAGCATACAGCAGAAATATACGTGTATGAATGTATGTGTGTTGCTTATGTTTATATAGGTAATTATTGACCGAACAATCTGTAAATTTAGCAACTCTTAATTAACCTCCTTTTACCTGCCTCTTGTGGACGGTCAGTTTTGCTGGGGAAGAATAGTGGTAGATGAGACGGAGACGGCGTCGATGACGAAGAAGAGGGAAGAGAAGAAGAAGAAAGAGGAGGAGAAGAAGAAAAGGAAAAGAAGAATGAGAGAAGAGTATAAAGAAGGTGGGGAAGAAAAGTTGTAGTAGTAGCAGTGTTAATATTAGTAGTAGTAGTTGTAGAAGTTGTAGAATAAAAAGGAGAATAAGAGAAAGAAAGTGTGAAGAAGAAGAGAGTGAGAAGAAGAAAAGTCAGGGGGAGAAGAAGAGGAGGGGAGAAGATGCGATA
>NC_068985.1:108617034-108624225 GCF_001194135.2 Octopus bimaculoides
AATTTTCGATCAGGTAACTGCCACATGCTTCACTATGTCATAACTAAGAGTTACAATTACAGTGAAGAGAGATTAATTAGAGCTCATAACACTCCCGACTGTTTCTCCAATCACAGAATGGTCTGTAGTAAGGTATTTATCAAATCATATAAAGAGGCCATTGAAATCCAATATATTTCCTGAAATAAATGTGTTTTCACTAAAAAAATCCTGAACCGATACAAAATTTTGAAATACATCTAAATTCGAAACTTTAAAATAAAGAGGAAAGTAATGGCCCTGAAGTCTTGCGGCATAATCTTCGTGACAGTATCATATATGCTAAAGAAGTTCTAGAAGTATTGAAATTAGTTAAATGAGAATGATTCTCAAATCAAATCTATCCTAAAAGTTATGCACGAGAGACACAAGACATGAATCTCAAACAAAAACTCACTATCTCTAAGAAAATTGCTGAAACAAATTGAGATGAAAAATTCTCGGTTGGTAAAAAGCTCCAGAATTGGAAACCCCCCCCCCCCACAACCTGAGAGAATTGTATCATTATTTGAAGGACGTATATGGTAAGAAAAATGCACAGTTTCTAAAGACAGGTTGAAAACCTTAGGTAGTACAGACGAAATGCAGAAAAGATGGGCAAAACACTTTAAATCCAAGTTAAATCAAGAATCCACTACCGATCCTGAAGTAATCAATGAAACCCTTCAGAGGCCTGTAACTGAGGAACCTGCAGAAGATCTTTCCTTGGAAAAGGTAAGTACTGGTATTGAAACGACTTTCCAATGGTAAAGCTTCTGGGCAAGGCAGTATTCCCATAGACGTGTACAGGCATGGTGATAAACAACTCGTAAGAAAGGTACACAAATTCATCTGCTTGATCTGTTCTCCAATAGTTCAAATGCACTTTACAAAAACATAGGGAAGAAAAATGTACGTGATAATCACTGAGGTGTAAGTTTGTTGTGAAAAACTGGAAAAATCCTTACCAGGGTGATTCTTAACTGCTTCAATATGCATGTAGTAAACATCATAAATCCAGTATTCCAATATGGATTTTGGGCTGGGAGAGGCACAGTTGACATGATTTTTGCTGTTAGGAAAGTTCAAGAAACAGTACATGAGTAAAATACTGACTTTTACACGGTCTTTTTTGACTTGACGAAGGCGTTTGATACAGTGAATCGTGAGATGCTTTGGAAAACTTTGTACGAAGAAATGATGGCAATAATGATATCTAACGGTCAACTTTCACAAGCATTTTCTGCTTCTACTGGAACTAAACACAACAGTGTTTAGCTCCTGCACTTTTCGCCATATTCTTTTCGACGATGTTCCAGCATGCTTTTAAGGATTACCATGATTGTATAAAATTTAAGTTTCAAAAAGACGCAGGTCTATTAAGCCTAAATGGGCAAAGCTTTACAACAAAGTAAAAACCAGAGAAGAGTTTTTACGCAGTTTACTGTTCGGAGATGGTTGCACTTTGATTTCTTATACATTTGAAGGAATTCAAGGATTAGCAGACATGTTTGCTGCGGCAGCTCATGCATTTGGGCTGCCTGTAGGCATTAAGAGGGCTGAAATTTTATTTTCGGGACAGGACATACTCGAGATACAAACGTGCTGATTGAACACATGCCACTCAAATGGGTCAGGGTCCTCTAGTATCTTAGAAGAACTGTAAAATTTAAGAGCACACTTGAATGGTAGAACATCGAAAGCTACAAGAGCGTTTGTGAAAACTTTCCTATCCTTTCTGGGATGAATAGTATCAGCTTCAAAATCAAAATGCATATAAATATTTTACTTTGAGCAACATTATTGTATGGTGTAAAAGCATGAATTCCATACTATAGACATATAAAGAAACTTGAACCGTTTTACATGCGTTGTCTGCGCAATATCTGCAACATAAAATGACGTGATAAAGTTATCCAATGTCAATATCTTAAGAAAGCGTAATATCTGCACTATCGAAAACACGCGATTGAGAATTTAGTGCAGTTCAGCAAGGCACGTTGTTCGCATACAAGGTAATAACATTACGAACATTCTATGGTATGTTCAACAAGTAGTGGGATTCCGCAGCAATGAGAAATCCGTGCTAAGATACAAGTATAAGTTTGCACAATCATTAAAATTACTACAGCTTAATGAAACTGTTTTGGAAAGTTAACCCCTAGATCGATCCAAGGGGCATAACATGTGTCGTGATGTATCTAAACAATTTGAGCTGGAGAAACAGAATTAATCAAAATAATCATTGTCCTGGTTGTCACTTTATTGCAAACTCTATACCTTGACTCACAATCCATCCACGTATCCATTGCAAAGAGATGCACCTTAGTTTCTTCAAGTCGCTTAATTTTATTTTCAACCCTTTCCTTCAGACACGAATACGTCGAAATCGACAGGAAGGACCATCATCATTATTAATATAGCTTTCACATTTTGGCACATTTTTTAAAATTATTATATTTGATGGCATGTAAATAGGCCTACTCTGAACATGCGCGTTTTGACTGGAAGAAATGAAAGAGAGAGGGATATCTGCCCGAGATGTCGTTGGTGACAGCGGCTCCAGGATGTTCAGGGATCATGGGTTAGGGTTAGCCCCTCGGTGAAGCTTCCCTTCTTTTGAAGAATTTTGTTGCTTAATATTTTATTGTAATTTAAGATACCCAGCTGCCAGAATCGTTAACACCCCGGGCAAAATGCTTACCGGCATTTCGTCTGTACTTACGATCTGAGATCAAATTCCGCCGTGGTTGACTTTGTCTTTCGTCTCTCTCGGGGTCAATAAAGTAAGTATAAGTTGAGTACTGGGGTCGTTGTAATCGACTAAATTTCTTCTCTGTATTGTTATACTTCGTCAGGTCTTCATGGTCGAAATGGCCAAGAAATATCCAGAGTGGATTACATATGTCAGTGCTTTTATGATATTCTCGACTGCTACATGAAAATGTATCATGAAAAAGACAGACAACTTCATGTAAGTAACTTTAATCACGGTAAGCAATTAGCAACTAATTACAAAGCTGATTAGCAGTTCATGTAATTAAATCATTTCAGTAGAGTTCAGCAATTATCTACGAAAATATTTAAATGAGGAATTGATTAGTCAATGATGTTAAATTAACTAATTACACCCTACCTGCTTTTTCTTTCCAGTTGCCACTACTCATGGCTGACTTCAAATTTCCTGTCTTTCTCTGAATTGCTTTCCATTTTGTTTCTATGAAGTCTTTCATTGTTATTTCTTCTTCTTCCTTGCATGTCTGCTTTATTTGTCTTCCATTACTCTCTCCTCTCCTTTTCTCCATATTTCTTCCGCAGATACTTATATTTATTCTAATTTCCCTATTCTTCATTAACATCTTCCTTCACGTTTAGACATCTTTTTTCTTTTCCATTTTTGTTCTTTCTTTCTTTCTTTCTTTGCTTCTTCCTGTTTTATTTCCTGTATCTAATTTTTCTTTATTCCGATGCTAACTCAGCATCTTACATTTGTTTGTTTGTTTGTTTGTTTGTTTGTTTGTTTGTTTGTTTCTTTGTTTCTTTCTTTTTTCTTTCTTTCTTTCTCACTACTCTCCCTTTCCATTCTATTCTAGGCGTCTTTTCCTCTCTTGTTTTCTATCCGTCTGTCTGTCTGTCTATCTCAGTCTCTCTCTCTCTCCCTCTCTTTGACTATCTTACTCTTCTAGTTCAAAAGTAGCATCTTTCTTTCCTTTTTTTCTTTTTTCTTCCTTCTCCCCCTTCTCCATCCCCCTCTCCTCCACCGACCCTCTCCTCCTCTCCTCCACCGACCCTCTCCCCTTTCATCCACCACCCCTCTTGTCTCTCCGCTTTCGTTTTCACTACAGAAATCGTATCATCCTTTTCTCTCTTTTGTTTTCATTTTACTTTGTTTCTCTTTCTTGTTCTCTTCCGCCGTATTCTGCCATTAACCATCCGCCTCATACTTATTTGCAACTTACTCAACACTGCGATCCAAGACAACAAGGGAGCATCTTGCCTTTAGAACACACACACACACACACACACACACACACACACACACATACATACGCACGGACACACACAATCACACACTCTCACGTACACACAGATACACATTCACACAGACAAACAGAGAACACTTACAGACACAGACACACAGACACAGGCACACAGTCAGACACACTCACAAACAGACACACACACGGACACACACAAACACACAAACAGACAGAGCGACACACACACACACACACACACACACACACACACAGAGAAATAGGCACACATACACACGCACATGACGAGTTTCCACATAGTTTCCGTCCACGAAATTCACTCATTAGACTTTGGTCGGCTCTAGAGGTTTTGGTACATGCCACTTGCTCCAGGTGATGCAAGATGAGACTGAATCCATGTGTTGTCATGGCGAGCTTGTTAGCTTCATACTGCTGCTGAAAAACTACGACTGGCTATGACTTCAATAAATAATGGTTTCTAATTTAGTCACCGGACCAGTGATCTTTAGGGGAAGGGATCGATACTATCCATCTCAATAGTTGACTCTCCTTCACTCAGGGCAGTTCACTTTGTTGCACAGAGGTGATCTGACTAAATAACGTAGTCTCAACTGGGCGTGGTCTCATATACTCATCTCGGCCAGCACAGACTATCTGTACTTGTGTTAGTAAAGCATTATGTATTTAGAAATGTGGTCAAATCGTATTATTACGACTGTATTCAGAGAAGGGCTAATTGACTGGTTGGCAATTAATTATTTATTGTTATGTTTCAGCCACTAATTAACTCATACAATCGCTGATTATTCTCCCTCTTTTTTTTTTTTTTTCATTCTATGACAGTTTTGTCCTTTTGATCTGGCAAGCTGCTTACTCTCTGCATTAAGACCACGTGACACTCTGTTCTGTTTGTCTTTCACTGAGCCAAATTACCCAGGGAGACAATCCATACGACAAATGATAATCAAGCTTTTTTTAATCATATATAATGGGGTGAGATCATGCATAAACGAATACACAAACGCATATGCGCCTTTACATGAGTTTAAACGCTCGGACACCCACTCACAATCCCTTCCCCCAATACTCCATACATGTAATACTCCTACACACATTCCAACCCTGCACGAGCACCATCTCCTTTCTTTTAAACATTTTCAGAAAGCGCTTGTACCCTTAGAGTGTCACATAAAGTTTTGGGGAAAAGGGAAATAATTCTTGAAACAGCCCATGCTGAATTCGTTTCGTCTATTCTCAAAGCACTCATTAATCGGATGTGATTGTTTTAATCTCTAATAACGGAGAGTAGTGGCCAAATTCTTTTCATACCTGCTAGCTCTGACGAGGCCCCTGTATTACATAACTGTACAGCTGTCTAGTATCCGGTATTAACACCAAGTACGAAACCGATTGGTAAGATCGGCTGTAATTGATATCCAATACTGTATAATTTGTTTAATATACTCAATCTCTTGACAAATACTCGAGTGCACATTTTTAATATCTTATGTTTTCCTAGACGATCTAATTAATAGTCATTATGTGGTAAAGAGACAAAAAAAAAAAAAAGCTCCGAGAGAACTGTTGGCTGAATCTTATTTTAATAAATAGGAGATAACAACAGATATGTTTTAATCTCATTTAAACCCCTGAGTAAGTCATTGCCTTCTTCGACCTTTACAAACTAGTGTCAAGAAAGGGATGTGTCGTTGCTGTGTTCCACTTCACAATTCTTATTCTAAACATTATACAAAATCATTCCATCTAATATTGAACCCCTCTAGAATTTCTTCAGCTGACTTGTGTAGTTCAGACTGAAGGTTAATTGCAACAATCTCGGTATAAAACAGCATTGACTAAATAATTGTCACTAAATAAGGGTTAATGGCTTAGGCACCGAGAGCAGATCGTAAAGAGCTGGAAGAGATACGGCAAGATTCTCACTATTCTAACAGTCAACTGCCTTTCTATCACTAAACAATCTTTTCTGATATACGCAGGGGGCCTCAAGTTTTGGGGGAAGAGGGTAAGTTAATTACGTTGACCCTAGTGCTCAACTGGTACTCCTCATTTCACCGAGCACGAAAGGATTTTGAACTCAAAACGTAAAGACGGACAAAATACGGTGAGGTAATTTGTCCAGCGTGCTGACGATCTGCCATCTCGACGCTTTTCCGTCAATAAAGAATATATGTTTCTAGAATGGTGCAAGAAATGGAATTTAGAAGAGAATTTAGCTGATATCATCGATACCTTTAGTTGACTGATGCTTTGTTTTAACGACTCCCCACACCCACCACAAAGTTAAAATCAAATTTCATTTTAGCAGAATGAATATATCAAGTCCTAAAACCTAGAGTCTAATCTGATCTAACAGAGAATTGGTCAAAAGAATCAGAGCTTGCTACTCACCTTTTTCGTCTATCGAATAAAGGGTTGGTGTAGCGAAATAAGTTTCACTCATGAATGTTACGTGAAGTCAAGGAAGCGGGCTGGCAGAATCATTAGGGCACCCGGCGAAATGCATAGCAGCATTTCGTCCGTCTTCACGTTCTGAATTAAAATACCACTGAGGTCGACTTTGCTTTTCATTCTTTTGGTGTCCATAAAATATGTACTAGGTGAGTAATAGGGTCGATGTTATCGACTTTATTCCTTCCTAAACATTACTATTCTTTTGCCAAAATTGGAAACCAATATTATGTGAGGTCAGGAAAACGATACAAACTGATATCCTTGTAAATATAGTTACGTACCATTCTTGAAAAGGTGGGCAATAATTTCTTGTTATAATTTCTTTTAATATTTCCTTTGAAATTAATTAACAATCTTCTATTTTTAAGAATGAAACCAGTAGAAGATCAAGTAACAAGGAAGATAAATTGGTGAGTTTTATATTACTGCTTACAACAATACTTTCAATTTACTGACACAGAGGCGGAATATTCAGACATGCAAATGTATGAATTCTTTTTACCTACTTGCAATTAATAAATCTGTGATTTACAATCACTCCCGTTGTACACCACAAGTGTTTAATCCAGCGGCCCTTCAGTTTTTTAAAGCCGTATAAAAGAACTCGAAAGTTTGGGCCTCCAGCCGGGCTTTTTCGGATACCATTAAAGCCACGAAATTTTCAGCAGTCCTCATATATATATATATATATATATATATA
>NC_068985.1:108624280-108627366 GCF_001194135.2 Octopus bimaculoides
AAAATTAATAATTTGCATGTTGGGTATGTCCCTAGTAGTACCTTCACTGGCTATGGCTACCTGGCGGCATCTTCGGTAATTGCAGAATCAGAATTCCTTAGTCTAATATGAGTACATATGCACACACACACACACACACACACACACACACACACACACACACGTATGTATGTACGTTTCTTGTTGAAACTGCGCGATCGGTTTCTTTATAGTGATAAATATAGAAAAATCGGACCTAAGAAAAATAGCCAAAACTGTATATGTATATGTGTGTGTGTGTGTGTGTGTGTGTGTGTATTCACGTATTTATTCATGTGCCATCGAGCTTTATTTTTTTGACAGTACTGGGCAAAAAGAAGAATAAAAATATTGACAAAAACTTTTCTTGAAGAGAAACATGGGAATAAAAAATATAGGACTGTTGCATAGTTTGAGACCTAAGCACAATTCAATAATTTGTGAATATATGCCGGAGTTAGTACAGTGAACAGCTGTTTGTATTATTAAATCATTATATAGGTCCGTTTGTTTCTTTTGCTGCAGTGGGAATTGCAATGTAAATTATATATACACGGCTTCATGCATAATGCACGCCGAGAAGAGTGTCGTTTTGTAAGCCGGATTTTACAGTTTTATTGATAGATAATGTGTGTGTGTGTGTGTGTGTGTGTGTGTGTGTGTGCGCGCGTGCGCGCGCGTGCGTGTGTCTGTATACAGGCGCGTACTCATAGACATGTATATACGCACACATATACACAGTAATTGGTTATGAAATAATTCAGAGAGAAGCAAGAGTCATTCTATAACTGAATATTGTTTAAAATTAATGTTTTGCTACTTCAAGTTCCATCAAGTAAATATCATGATATTTCTCAGGGATATCACGAAAATAAAGGAGATAAAAGCAAATAATTTCTTCAATTCCAAATATACGCCATTTTGGTTTTCAGTCAGTAACTGTCAAACACATTGTAATGTTATAGATGGGAGATAATCCATGACTAGTTTTGGTCTGGTTACTTCCCGTAATTTAAATCATAAGAGATATAAATTAAACGACTCTTATGTGATAAGAAAGTTATTAGTGTTATACAGTCAGGTAGAGCACCTGAGTCAATTTTAAAGGAGTGAAATTGGAATATTCCAGAAAATTTCACGGTTTCTCTACTGGAATAATTAGTTACAGAAATATATTTTTGCTAAAATAAGATTCCTTTGCCTAGGTTTATTTGATTTGTCTCCGTATATATAGCAACTTACATCTGGCAGCCTACATCGTCAATCTGGTGACAATATAGGTTGCCAGAATTTTAGTAACTATTTGGGTGGTGTCTTTTGCCAAGAAATTCAAAGCATTTATATATGTAAGATTTTATTTCACTCTCAACCGTCGGACATCATCAACTGATGTTTCAAAAATTTTTACATCGGTATGGCCAGCATCAAAGAAAATTGAATATTTTATGGCACTTTTCGATAATGAAATTGCAAATTTTATTGTGTGAGAGACTAACAATTATAGTTTTTCTACTTATTCAAAGTGAAAATAAGTATAAGAATTTCACTTAAGAAAAAGAATTTATTTTCTTCTTTACCTCTTTCGTTCAGACATTTATCAAACCCTTTCTCGTTTAAGCGGTAATGATTAATGTTATGATATTTTCTACTGAGTATAAATGGCAATGAATCGTACGTTTGATACACAATCTGCTTTATTCTCATATTTTCTAAATGATATTGTACTTATGTACGATCAATTGTAGTTCCTATATATTAATTTCTGAAGAAAGTACAGCGCTTCGCGTATCTTCGTTAATTTATGCAGCACTTAACGATTTCTACGCCACAAACGTTTTTACTACTGGACACTTGATGGAAAAAAAAGGGTAATAGTTAGTCGCTATAAAATTTGATGGGTCGTTACTCTTTACGGACGTCTTTCTTTTTTTCAACCACATGTGGCAACGAAAGTTTCCTAAAAGAGAATAGAAGACATTGGGCCCATCGTCATGACAGTGGAGGTAACACGAGTATTCGTCACATGCATGAAAACCTAAACGTTACAGCACGATTACACACACACTCACACACACACGCACGCACAGACACACACACACGCACACACACAATGTATGTTAATTAATCGGAATAAAGTGACTCAAGGACAAGAATTTCATACATAGTACCAATGTTTTTCGAGCACGAAAATACCGCACTATGAATAGTTTTGTAACATCTGCCGATTACAAATAATGTAATACATACATACTTATATGTATAGAATTCTTTTCATCCTATTTATTCTATCAAAACCATATAATACGCGCGCGCGCGCACACACACACACACACACACACACACACAAGTGGAGAGTGAGAGAGGGAGAGAGAGAGACAGTGAATGAGATAAGTACATATGCTTACATTAATACCCACGCCAGTATATATATATATATATGTACATTCATATATAGACAAGTATGTTCATATAAGTATGTGTGTACTACGTGTGTTTTTGTGTGTATACTTGTTCGATGTGGGTTGGGAGATGTTTCCTAAATGCTTATTGACTGATATTTTATAATACTTTACATTTTATACGTCTCTATAGTCACAACTGCGTTCCAACTATGAAACCACATGTAACCGAATTTTACCATTCTTGGAGAAAACTCTGCAAGTCTACAACAATGGAAATCAATATTTCTTAGGGAATCAGGTAAGATTTCAATAGTTCATACCTTGGCTTTAGTATACACACACACACGCACACACACACGCACATACACGCATACACACAGACACACAAACATACACGCGCATACACATACACATATTTAGGAATGCATGTATGCTTGTATAAAATTATGTATAATGTAATTATTCGTAAGTAGCATCACGTAGAAGGAATATATTTGTTGTAATAAAGTCGATGGATATTAGTTTTCTATTCTTCAGAAAACTTTTCAGACACAGGCGCTCTCTATTCACAACCAACTGAGGCATCCTTTATTGGGAACGGTTTAATAACATGGAAATAGTAACATTTAACTATAATATATATATTTATAAGTTTTTGTAAAGATT
>NC_068985.1:108628001-108630278 GCF_001194135.2 Octopus bimaculoides
TGTGTGTGTGTGTGTGTGTTTGTGTGTGTGTGTGTGTGTGTGTGTGTATATGAATATGTTTAGAATGTGCTTCCGGTTCTTTCTTGAATGGACCATTCTTACCTATTTTTCCAAAATTGCTAAATTAGAATCACTTCCACGTGGTGGCAGGAGTCCTCCAAGTGACCGTTTCCGATTTCGTAGGTACTACTTGCCAACTATTATCTGTAACATGTCAACCTTGTAACATGTCCGTCCAAGTGGAAGTTGTGCTTTCCGTATTCTGGGATCACATTGGTCACACCGCTGAGTCTTCGAATTAATTTCATTTCGAATATGCTCTCGCAATGATATTCATAGCATAGATATTTCCATGGCTTTTGGCGTCGTAGCCAATCGAAGTTTTTCTCTCTCTGTTCTAATTTAATCTTAATAAAATGTAACCGAAGGGTGTTGACGTTTCGGACACTAATCGTTCGCCAGAAAGAAGAGAAATAATAAAAATAAAAATGGAGATTGAATGAGGAAATGTGACTGGAGAAAGAGACAAAGAGAAGAAAAAAGCTGTAGATATTGGGGGCCCAGATGTAAGTGCAGTCCTTTGGGTAAGAAAGGAAAAGAGAAAGGGCGAATGTAATGTGATCATATAGGCCAACAACAACATCAGGAACAGCAACAACAATAACAACAAATACACGCGTGCAGATTCTCAGGCATAATGCACATATCCTTTTAAATTTTCATTCTTATTTAGGTGTTGCTGTGTGATGTGATGGCTTATGCCACTCTGGAAAATATTGTTGAAGATTCGCCATCTCTTCTGAACGGATACCCAAAACTTCGAGCTCTCATGAATCGCATTTCTGATTACCCGAAAATCAATTCCTACCTCAAAGATCGCACACCCTCAGAGTTCTGAAGAGAGATTTACTGGTCGGTTTGTTTGTACTTTTATTACCATCACTCTTTTAAAATAAAAACACATTTTTTATTTATTGTTTGTTTCTCTCTTTCACTGTTATATATATATATCTATATATATATATATATATATGTATATACATATATATATCTCGTTACTATTATCTCCACACCACAGCACCACCACACCCACCCAACCACACCACATCATACCAAACCACACACCACCACACTACATCACACCACCCCGCACACACTAGCATTGACCACTTCCTAGCACCCACGCCATTATTCACACACCCACACATTACAAACGCACGCACTTACACACGCATAATAATAATAATATTAATAATAATAATAATAATAATAATAATAATAATAATAATAATAATAATAATAACAATAACATCGGAAAAATACTTTAGGAATGAGAACCCAGGTTCGAAATTCCCCCAGGGCAATCGATGAAGTCTAGAGAGTACATAAGCCAAAACATTATGTTAACAACAAACAAGCTGATGACAAATATCTGTCAATTGTAAATAATGTAAATAATATAAATACTTAATGTACAAACAACTTGTATTTTTGAAATCACATTCACTTAATATTTCTAGATAATTAAAATACTGTGTTTAACAAAAGCGAAAATAGAAACATTTAATGTAAAAACAACTGGTATTTTTCGTTAGCAAGTTAAAGTCACGAAGACTTTTGCCCAGGTCGTGAAGTTTGTTTTCAAAATACAGAAGACATTGATCATAATATCTCTAATTGAAAGGCTAGAGTTTCTTCCCTTTCAAGGTTATGTTATTTTAGGAGTATTTTCCCATTATGCACAGTTTTGGCTATTTATGAATACCCAAAAACCCCATCATATCTCTGGAATCCCTGGTCGGATTTACGCGAAACTTGTTTTATTCCGTTTGTATTCTCATTTCAGGAGTGGCTTAGTTCATAGCATTTTCTCATTATGCGCCAGTTTGGCTGTGTTAAATGACAGACAAGCAAGCAATGAGAGAGTTTTAGTAGCAGTAGCAGCAGCAGCACTACTACTAGTAGTAGTAGTATATGTATGTATGTATGTATGTATGTATGTATGTATGTATGTATCTATGGTAAATCGTTTTAAAGATGAAATTCAAATATATAAAACTATACAGAATAGTATATAGAATACTGAAATAGAAAACTCCTAGCATGCAAAACTTCGATGTCTACTCATAAACACGACGGACACTCTACAATTATACTAAAGCTGTCTTTGAATTTCTCTATCTATTTTAGATAGTAGAACGTTTATCCTATTTACAGAATACTTGGGTTCGAGTTGCAAGAGCAGCCTTAGAATTTTTTTTCCATCAAAGTGTTTTT
>NC_068985.1:108630865-108633124 GCF_001194135.2 Octopus bimaculoides
ATATATATATATATATATATACAGGTTGGACTCTCATGTTGAAGACGACATATGAGCGTTCAGCTTGTTGCCGAACTACCTGCACAAATGATTTCTTTATAGTGATCAAATATTTGTGAGGCATATAAGCTCACTCCCTCCATTAAATCGACGTTGTATGAACAGGTGCACTGTCTACCATGCGTCAGGCGTTGAAGTGATTGCAGACTAAAATGAAAAGAAGTGTTTTGCTCAAGAACACAGCCTACCACCTGGTCCAGGAACTGAAAACATGATCCATCATATATATACATAAATATAAATATATATAAATGTATATATAATAATATAATATAACACACACACACACACACACACACACACACACACACACACACACACATATATATATATATATATATATACGCGCGCGTGTGTGTATAGGCAGATACGCACTCGTATATATGTGTGGGTGTAATGAAATCTTACAGCCATAGTCAAATACACCAGAACGCGCATAGTAATAGATAATCACCATCATATACACAGACACGAGTGCATACACACACACACACACACGCACACACAGACACACACACACACACACACACACACAAACACACTCACGCACACTCACACACATTTACACACACAATCAAAGAAATAAACAAGCAATGAATAGAATATAATTAACAGAACATTAAGAAAGCTCACTAATAATCTCTAAATCGTAAACACAGATGAAGGATTGATAGATAAGCAGGGAGAACACGCAGAAGACGTTCATCGTAATCGATATTGCTAGAAACTGTAACGAAATTTCATATTGGCAAAGTTTTTTTCTCATTTGACTAGTGCATCATATTTATTTTTTTGTCTTTTACTTGTTCCAGTCATTGGATAAGGTTCATGTTAATGCACCACCTTGAAAGTTGACAGTCAATCTGCTTGAGCCCAGGAATTATTTTTCTTATGTGTGACACTTATACTACTGATCAAATTTGCGGAACCGCAAGTTAAGGGGACGTAAAACAACAGTGATTTTTAAGCAGCGAGGCATGGACAAACATAAGTACAAAGACACACACAAGATACACACACACACACACACACACACACACACACACACACACACACACACACACACACACACAAACACACAAACACACCAATTCACGCACAAGTCATTGGTTGACACCCAGGGCTTAAGACACTTGCTGTGAATGTGCTGTACAGTGGGACTGAACTCGAAAGCGCGTGGTAGCACAGCAAACTTCTTGACCACACAGCTATGCCTGCGCCTGTATTTATGACTGATTTAAGATTTTTGCACAACGTCAGCAATTTCGGTTGGTGGGGGTGGTGATTAGCTAATCGATTACAGTGACTCCTCATGTTCAACTGGTACTTATTTTATCGAACCCGAAAGGATGAAAGGCAAAGTCAACCAGAGCAAAATTCACACTCAGAACATAAAAGACGGACGAAATGCAGCTGCGCATTTTGCCCATTTTACGATTCTGTCAGCTCGACGCATTATCTATGATTACACACTGTTTAAGATAATATCTCTCTATCACTTTGTGCTCTTTTTGATTTTCGTTTAAAATTCTATATCATAGGGAATCGCATATTTTAGAAATGAATCAATACTAAAGATTGAGTGTGATATAATCCACTGGCACATTATTAGGATTTTGTTTTATAAAATTGCATTATTAATTGATAATTAATATCAGATAAAAAGAAAGAAATTTTAATATTGATTAGAAAATATAAATACTTGCTAACATATAAATTAATTTATATATGATAAAAGCAATTGCAAAGTGATAAAAGTAATTATTAAGTTATTAAATAATATTAATATAAAATTAATTGATGACAAATAAAACAGTTTCCGACATGTAATAATAATAATTACTAATTAATGTTAATAATTGCTAACATAACAAACAACTGCTAACATCTAAACGTTGCTGACAACATAAAATAATGATTACCAGATAAAAATAATTTATAAGATTTTAGAATATTTGATGAAAGCCAAACACAGGCACTAACGTAGTATAATAATAATGATGATGATGATAATAATAATAATAATAATAATAATAATAATAATAATGATAATAAGCGTTAAACATTAATCAATTGTTAACATAGAAATATAGAAATAAGATAAAATATTGAAATAAAAGATTAAAAGTGAAATAAAGTGAGAGAAAGAGAGAGAGAGAAAGAAAGAGATGGAGAGAAAGAACGAGAAATATATATATA
>NC_068985.1:108633323-108652989 GCF_001194135.2 Octopus bimaculoides
ATATATATATATATATATATATATATATATATATATAGAGAGAGAGAGAGAGAGAGAGAGAGAGAGAAAGAGAGAGAGAGAATCTCCTTAAATGTTTGATCGAATAAAATCATGGCCGCAAAAAATTTGATATTAATCGCGTATTAATTGTGTGTACGCAAACCAATGCACATATTGGCTAAAATAAAAAGCAAAAACAGCAGACATTTTATAGGCACATGCACTTTCACTGTCCATATTACACCGTCCATATTTCACTGCCAAACAGCAACAACACGCACCCCATATATAGATAACCTTTATATTCAATGGCCATATTTCATTACTATACTTCATACATGTCATGAATGCAATATATTTGTCGTCTTCTCATTTATTGTCTATTTTAGCTTTATATACCATATTGAGTACATTATCGTTGTAATAGAACATCTTGTACAGAGTCAACAATAGGGTGTGGATGTTGGGGTGTTTTACAAGGAAACACATCACGATTAAAAAAAAAAGCAGAAAACAAGAAAAATATTGATTGCAGAAAACAAAATTCTATTTTAATTAAGGGTCAGATATAGTCAGATTGTGTGTGTGTAGTGTGTATATGTGAGTATAATAATGAGTTGAAGAAAAACAGGCTTCCGTGTCCAGATAGACAAATAGACAAATAAACTAGCAAAATATTTTGGATGATCTCAGATCTGAATTTCTGGCTCTGTATAAAAATATCTCATCAGTGAGATATACACAGAGATATACATAGTACATAATTACAAATATATATACACAACATACGGATACCTACATGCTATCCCAAGCATGGTGGTATCTCTTAGATACCCTTATTTATAATTTTAATAATAATTAATACCTATAAGGTTTTTAATCCCATGCTGGCCACTTGATATGATCGGTATTTTGAATAACGATCTTATCCTTATATATATATATATCCACACATCTGTATGTCTGTGTAAAGAAGACAAGACTGCAATGCTATCTAGGTAATAACTATGCTCAATATACAGAGAAGAGGAGTCTAGGATAGTAATTCCATTCGATGTGCTCAATGTATACAATGGGTATATATTGTGCTTACAGCTATATCTCATCTTAAATTTCCAAAAACACGCTATATTGAATACAATTGTGGGTCTGGCGACAGGGATGGCTAAGACGAAAATTGAATTCATAATCAATTATTTCAAATTCATAATTTATTGTGTTGTCAGTTTGACAATGAAAGTGTCAAGGGAGCACCATAGTTTGGCTCTGTTTATAGAATCAGTTGGCTTTAATACAGCCCTGTTGCAAAGGTTCATCTGTGATAAGATTGCTGCTTGTAATATTTGATTCGCGTATACTGCACCAAGTTATAACGTTTTAGAATGGACCAAAGAGGTTAACACTTAGTAAAAGTGCAACCAGAAGACTATTGTGAAAGTGATTACAATGCTAACCCTCTGTATCAGATATATAGGGCAGCAGGAAATAATACAAGTTTTGAACACTTTTAATATAAAAAAAAATAGTTGTAATTTATAATTTGCATATTTTAAATCTAACTTTAAAAGACAAACACTGTAATGATCTGTTTTATTGGTCTCCTCGGCATGTATTTATATTTCTAATTATTAATTTGTTTAGTTATCTTTCGATGTAAGAAAACGGGAAGGCTAAGAACAATGACATTCCTTGGTAGACTCCATCTTGAAAAATTCCGAAAGTAGCTGTAATGAATCCTGTGTGTATTGGATGACGTCATTTATGTATTCTTTTGTGAAGAAGGTATAACTCTAAAGTGAGTTTAAAAGACCGTTAAATGTGTTTTAATGCAAAAGATTTTTGGAAAAATACGACTGTAAGGAATTCAAGATCTTAAAATCAAGCAATTGAATCCAGTTGAGGGAATGTAGTAAAAAACGACTGCATAACTTGCAATACAAAATTGCTATAAAAAAATCTACAAATAGAGTAACTTTACACTATATAAAGAATATATTTGGAAATTTTTTGAAATATGATTATAAATGGAGTAATTCAACTATACAAAAAAATGATCAATATTTATAAAAAACAAGATTGTAACTATATCCAGAAAAACATTTCTTGAATGTTAAAAATAGTGATTATATCAAAACTAATATTCTAGGAAAATAGTCTGCGTAACATAAATGACTATAAGAGGTGCTATTTTTTTTTAACTATTTAAGAAATAAATTTCAAGAACATTTGTGATTATAAAGTGAGGTAAACATTTCTGAAACAAATATTTTAGCTTCACAAGGCAGCGAGCTGGGAGAAGCGGTCAGCACGCCAGACAAAATGCGTTCCGGTATTTCGTCTGTTTTTATGTTTTGAGTTCAAATTCCGCCGAGGTCGACTTTGCTTTTCATCCTTTAGGGGTCGATAAATTAAGTACCAGCTGCGTACTGGGGTCGATCTAATCGACTGTTCCCCCACCCCAAAATTTAGGGCCTTGTGTCTAGAGTAGGAAAGAATATTTCAGCTTCAGTGTCTTTTAAACACACACACACACACACACACACACACACACACACACACACACACACACATTTATACGTTAATGAATTTGTGTTACAAGATTCCTGATGTGAAATCGTGTGTTGCAACATATATTATTGTATTTCAGAATGGTAATTTTTTTTTTGGCAAATAGACACACGGACTATATATTTGTTCTTTTCACGTTTATTACTGTTCTTATTTTAATTTTATTTTAACTCATGTCAATTGTCCAGAAATCTTTCGTCACACATCTGTGACCTCTTCACCGACACTTTTCGCTTTCGTGTGTGCTCTTGCTCCACTTACTCATTCTGTTCATCTAAGATGTGTATCCTTATATGCACATGCGTTTGCGTCTGTATTTGTGTGTGTGTGTGTGTGTGTGTGTGTGTGTGTGTGTGCATATGTGTGTATGTGTGTGTGTGTGTGTGTGTATACTTGTGTGTATGTCATTGTTCTTAGCAGCAGTATGGCCTTCCCCTCAGCCCTATCCTCTCACCCCATTGTGCTGCTTTTGTTCTAAGACCTTAAAATTTGGTACAGTTCCTGTATCTCTCTGTGTGTTTATTGGAAAGACTGCACGCAGCATAGGAGAGCGTATAGGCTGACATTGGCGAGAGCGCAAAGAGGAGAAAAGCCCGTCAGTACTCTCTCAACATGCTCAGGCAGGACATGGAAGCTCGATTAATAGCATAGATGTTAAAGAATTATTGACGCATAGAACTGACACGACACTTAGATATATAACTTAGGCTAAACATATAGGAGTAGACAGACCGAGCCTCAATAGAAAACACGAATGTAACAGTAACACCCACCACCACACCACAACAGATGACTAAAGGCAGAAGGGAAGAGAAGAGAGAGGAAATATTTGTAAATAATGCACAAACGCTAACAGGGTAATACACACACAATAGACATATATGCACTTACGTGTGATACATATAAGAAATAAAGATAGATAGATAATACATAAATAAATATGTAAATAGATAAGTAAATAGATATATTTGTCACATACTTGTGATAGATATAAGAAATAAAGATAGATGAAATAAATAAATAAATCCATGTAAAGTGCCTGCATACAAACAACATACGAAGCGAACCCATACACACACACAACCACACAAGAAATTTCACGGACGGCCACACTATTAACAACACGAATAACAATGACAGCAGCAGCGGCGGTGAAAACAATGGCAATAACAACAACTACCACAATGGCAACACCGTGGGCGAACACACAAACACAGAGAGCTGCAGGTACTGTACCAAATTTTCGGGTCTTAGGACAGTAGCAACACAATGGAGTGAGATGATGGGGCTGAGGAGAAGGCCATACTGCTGCTAAGAACAATGACACATACACACACACACACACACACACACACACACACACACACACACACACACACACAAGTATACACACACTCACACACATACATACACATGCACACACAAACACGGACGCAAACTCATGTGTACATAAGGATACACATCTTAGAAGTGCAGATGATATAAATGCATGCAAAGATCAGATTTACCCCATCATCAAATGTCTCCATTTATTTCTAATCAATATAACCACAGAATTTTCTGACACTTTTTCCTCGGCAAGAATTATTAGCGTCAATGCCGTTTCATTTCATTACGAACATAATTTCAGTTGTTTAACCTTTTTTTTTTTTTTTGTGAGCGTTTTTTGTTTGGCTCATTAAGTAAGTTAGAGTGCGCATAAAGACATATCTATTATAACATTCTTCTTGAGCATTCGTAACAGCATAAGTGTGTTTGAGTGTTAGACCTTTCCCCACCTTAACTACGGAACGCAGCGGAAGATATAGACGAAGCTTATTTAAGGTAATGGAACAAGTTCTAATATTACATGTAAAATAACCCTCCTTAACTATGGAGTGTAATCGTATTCATAAACGAAATTTCTAAGGTAATGGAACAATTTCAAAAATTACATTTTAAAACTATTTTAACTATAGAATGCAAGGGAAACCAAACGAAGTTTTAACGGAGAGAAAGAAGTCTGAATGTTATGGTTTAAAAACAAACTTAATAATAGAATGAATTCAGTATCATGGAAGAATGTTATGAAGATTTTGAGATTATATTTATCAAATTAAACACAAGAAAATTTATAAAAAGGTGAAATCTCTATGGGTTCCGCTAGACATATAAATGTCTTTAAAAATCTTCGCAAATCAATCATTAAAAAGAGAGAAATACTTTTAAACTTATTCATAAAACAAGATGCCTTCATGTGATGTGAAGATGTTTCTGCCGTAAAGGATAGAATGAACTTCTCATCAAAACAACGTTTAATTCATTTCATGAATTGATAATTCTTTTTTCCTGGGCAGTGTAGTAGAAGCAATGCAGGTGATCAATTTTACACACACACACACACACACACACACACACACACACACACACACACACACGAGTGATGAGTGATCAACGTTGACCTCAGATTCAAGATACTTTTTTGAGTATGCTTGTTGTATAAATTTGTTCATTAACATACAATCGTCTAAAGTCCGAACTTGTTTCAAACTTCACCTGAGGGTGAATAACATACATCGTACGCTTGGTTGCCCTTACGTAAATAGAACACGAAGTTGTGTGAAAACAAAAAGAGGAATAGTTAATGTTCATTTAATCTAGAAATATCATTGAAATCTCCCTCAGGTTAAACCGTGCTGCCTTTGAATGGAATTGGATGGCTTACAATGAATACCTGTGATAATTCTCCACAGCCAGCAGAGATCGTGGGTTATAAAAGAAAAAAACAATTAGCATCATAACCCACAGGTGCAAATGCTGGCGTATGGGAGACAGAGCTACTTGTTTATTATAAGTTACAAAAATAAATCTATAAAGTCATTGAAACATTCCATCCTACGGAAATGCTTTAGTATAAAGAAAAACATTAACCCCCCCCCCCCGAGAGTGAGGATAAACTAGAACTACGTAATTATGAATGATGGTTCCAAATTTTGGCACAAGCCAGCAATTTTAGAGGAAAGTTATGTAAATTAGATCGATTCCAGTGCTCAACTGATATTTATTTTATCGACTTCCAAAGAATGAAAGGCAAAATCATTCTCAGCGGAGTTTGAACTCAGAATTACACGGGTTGGTAGAAATGCTGCTAAATATTTTGTCCCACGTGCTGATGATACAACCAGTTCGATACTTTTGTGTCAAAATCAATACTGTTTCTGGATTTACGTACATGACCAGCGACTTTGAAGGGAGGTAGTTTGTCCATACCATCGCACCAAATGAATGACTAGTATTTCACTTCATCGCCGAACTTAATTTTCTGGTTCATCGTGGTGAATGACATACAAAGTTAACTTCGGCGGGATTTGAACGCAGATCATAATGAATCAAAACAAATATCACCAAAATATGTTTGCCGACGCTTCTTTCAGTTCTTCATCCTCTGCTATCTTTAAAGAATAAGTATATTTGTTTAGAATACCAAAATAATTGAATTAAAAAAAATAATAAATCATGTTTTGAGAATACTATTAAGCTGAAAGAAAACTGAATATTTTAAATAAACAAATTATTTCAAGAGAATTATTAATCTAAAAAAAATGAACATTCGTAAAATAAACAAATTGTCTTGGTTATGACACTAATATTATTTAAATCTTCATATTTACACCAAGGAGTTCAAACTAGAAAATTCAACTATATACTCCACTAGATGTCGAAAATAAAAGCTTTTAACAGTGTCTATAACTTTTCTTAATATAATATACATTGAATAAAAATATCGATAACAATGAAATAAAATCATATAAAACGGCTTGCATATATATTTTTGTCTGTGTTAATGATTACTACAGCAACAAAAGGGCAACCATTTTGTCACGTCTTCGCGCTGCACCATGGGAAATCATTAACACAAACTCTTTTTCTTCACTTGTCAAACTGTCAGAAAGCCAAATAAAAAATAATAAAATATTTTAAAAATAAACAGAAAAAAGACTTTGTGAATTTTGATTTTCTTTTGTATAAAGAAAGTATGAATGTGTTTCGAGGAAGAGATTGACTGGATTGAGGCAACACATAAACATGTATACAGATTAATCAATGAACAAAAATGAATCGCTTGATCCTGTACTCAAGACATGATATTAAATATGAAATGAAATCAAATAGCTATCCATACTACGAATTACTATTATTACGGAATTTATTCATTATCTAATAGGCATAATCAGCAGTTTGCAAAGATAGATATTCTTCTAGAAGTTAATAGTGAGATGGGACTCTTTTATTAAAAAATATAGATATGTGTATGCCTTTGTGTCTGAGTTTGTACACCACCACATCTTCATAATCTGTGTTCGTGTGTTTACGTCCCTTAAATCAACAGTTCAGCAAAACAGATAGAATAAGTGCCTGGCTTAAAAAATATAAGTACGGGGGTCTATTCCCTCTGTTAGAATTATTTAATGTGGTGTTCCAGTATGGCTGCAGTCTATTCAGTGAAACAACTAAAAGATAATCTATCTATCTATCTATCTATCTATCTATCTATCTATCTATCTATCTATCTATATATATATATATATATATATATATATATATATATATATATATATATATATATATATATATATATAAATACATACATATATTATATGTGTGTGCGCGTGCTTTTTTGTGTCTGTATGTGTGTGTGTTTGTGTGTGTACATAGAGCTTCTTTTAGTTTGGTTCTGACAAATCAACTCTCAATCTCAAAGCATTTTCTTGGGAAAATGCGTATGCTCACACTGACAATTTTTAACATCAAACACTGGAGTCCGATACCATAAATATTCTTCACCAAGATGATTATATTCACCAAGCTTTATATCTTCACTAGAAGCAGGATAAAGTTGAATCTGATGAAGAAGGTCATAGTTTTATAGAAGAGTAATGATATTCAGTATATTTATTGCTAATCCTTCGATTATTTTTATTCGAAAGATATGTTGGTGTATGGTTTGCTTACGTTAATTAGGATTTAAATGCAATAATTATAACCTTACACGGATGCTTTTTCATATCTTATTCAATAGTTATGTTCCAAAGTGGAATCAAGTCCATGTGTTTAACAAACTTTCTTTGAAACGTGTGCTTTCTGATTCAGTCCCATTGCATGGCACCTTGAGTATCTTCTACTGTAACCCTCAGCCGATCAATGCCTGTGGGAGAATTTCGTTGACTGAAACCATGTAGAAGATTGTCGTACATATGTGTGCGTGTTTGCCTCCACCATCGCATGACAATGTTGGTTTGCATACATCCCCATATTCTTGCGGTTTGGCAAAAGTGGCCAATAATATAAGTAACACACTTTAAAAAATATGTACTGGGGTCGATTTGTACGATCAAACCTCTTCCAGGCAGTGCTCCAGTATGACCACAATCCCATGACTGAAACTAGTAAAAGATAAACGAATAGTTTAATTTTCTGAGAATACACATCCACTCTTTGACCATGAACTATCTAATTATGATAAAATGTAAAAAAAATTAAAGAAGAAAAAAAAAAGCAAGAAAAAAAACGAGGAGCCTTAATCGACGATAGTCTAATTAAAAATATACATGGCAGACTTGTTGCAAATGCACGATATAGAAATCCAACCGTGACATTTGATACGAGGCGGAAGAGATGTACTACATAGAGGTGTATTTAAAATCAATAAATGCCTAACATACATTGCCTTTAAACATAATTTTCTTTCCTTTAAGTTATTTCTCCTACTCCATTTATTGATGAATTTTACCAATTTATCTTTCAATGATTTCGAAAAGAAACAAAAATCTTTCGACTCGTGTCGATGCTTCCTCATTATTCTGCTCCATATCTGAAAGTTCGAAAGGTTTTGAAAACTATTCTTTTTATACATTATGAAACGTTTTCGACAATTATATTCTCCAGCGGACATAACCAATGATATGACACCATGAAAAGTTTTGGATTTACGAACTGAATCCCCGAATATTTACGAGTGTAAGAGGATATAATATTCTATGTTTATAGAATATACTAAAAACAAAAATGTGTCAATGGAATTAATTTTAGTTGCTATGAAGTGTAAGCAAAACTGGTAAAATATAATTTAACAAGATTAATGGAAATTGAATGAATGAGAAAGGCAGCCATTCCTTGTTAATTCCTCACACACACATAGATGCGCGCGCGCACACAAACACACACACACACGTATATTGATACAAGCTTGTACTGGATTCGATGGTCCAACGGAAGACAACGGTGATGTGTCAAAAAGTTATGTTAAGTTGTAGTACTATGTTCACAAAGAAGCAATAGCATTCCAGTGAAAATGATGAGTGGGCTAGAGTGGGGACTTATTTTTACACTTCATCATTTGTGAAGGGTCTTGCCTGACCTTACTGTGGTATGGGAAAACAAAACGTATTCCACCTACTTTCTCTCGTAGCGTCAATCCTTTCCAGGCGGGATATATCTGTGGGTGTGAGACCCGCCTAACTTCTGGATACCACCTAACGGCAAATTCCTTGAACTGACTCAGCCACCATTTGAGTCCCGACCGACAGCTCCAAAGCAAACGATGTCTATGCTTCAACTCACGTGAACGACTTTGCTTCCGTTCCTCCGTGGTTAGGTTGTTGGACTCATGATCGTAAGATTGTGGTTTCGATTCCTGGACCAGGTAACATGTGTTTTTGAGCGAAACACTTCATTTCACATTGCTCTAGTTCACTCAGCTGGCAAAAATGAGTAATCTTGCGACGGTCCGGCTCCTGTCTAGGTGAGGAATTTATGTGCCATGAAACCGGGAAACCCGCCCTTATGAATCGGCATGACCTGAAAAGGTAATATTTTTTTACTCCATTCCCTGTCAAAACCCATCATCCACCTGAGTGGACGTCACTCACGCTGTGATTTCCATAGTGATGGAACGCTGCTTGCATCCTCTCTTCCTCCTTCGTCGTCCGACAACTCGACGATCCTGCGAGAATCCAAGCCATGGCGCGCCATTTTATCCAGAGGCACGTTGTTTCAAGAATTCACAGCCATTACTGTTTCTTTTCCTCATTGAGACGTACAATAGGTATTTAGGGACTTGGCTTAGACCTCATCCTCCTCCCTGCAAAAAACCAGTCTCTCTCTTCCACAAAGTAACTGTAATACCATACACGGGTGTTGCCATTCATATCTGAATATCATTCGGTATGACACCGACTCCTCACTCTGTCCTAACCGGGATGACATATATGAAAATATTATCCCAGTTGGTGAGCTATGTCCATTTCGAGGTACAAGGTCAAAGACAGAGTCATGAGACCTACTATATCCTCAATGCCTTTGTAGGCTGGCCAGTATCTTTAACTTCTGAATCCAGGTAATAACATCTTCTTTGTTACGGAAGGGTCTGATGGTATCGCTTTTGATCCTTATTGTTTGTTGAAATATAGTCTGGTATAGGGGGAGAATGCATGAAGGCCGAAATAGCTCGTGGTGTGGAGGAAAATATAAACGTGTCTCACCTTCCTCGCGGATCCCCTCGTAACAATGATCCTTTCCAGACGAGTTACTCTTGAGTGCCCTATTCGCCTAACCTCTGGCCACAACCTAGCGGCAAATTCCCTGAGCTCACGCGGCCACCATGCCCGTTCCGATCGACAGCCTCAAAGCAAAAGAAACCTACATTAGACGTCCTTCTGTTCACGTGACCTGCCTTGTTCCACCCTTACACTTCACTGTGCACGTTGCTAAGCTCCTGGCTCTTCCACTGCATACTGGTTCTCAGAAATTCTCTCCTTTATAAGTTCAGAATAAACCTACCTTGATGGATATGCGGTGACATCATCACTCGAAAGTTTGGGAGTTTTTTTACCTTGAATTTCATTGGGTAGATCTTTGTCAATATCATAACTCAAACTACCAAATTCATGACAGAAAAACAAGACCAGCATTCGAAGCAAAGAGTAAACTTGCTACGTACTAAAAAGCGGTTAAATCAGTTGAATAGTCATCACGTCTAAACAATGCTTGTAAAACATACAAGTACTGTTGGCTTCTAATACACTTTCATTCTAAATTTCTCCTCCATTTTGGTCAGCTTTTATTTGTGTACATCTACGATAAGCCTACCAAACTACGTTTTTCATTTATCAATGTTTAATACAATTCATAATTGTGAATCATTTTGAACACACTATTTTGGAAGATGTGATTTCTAAATTTTCCGGATAAAATGTTTGTTTTTTTCTTATACTTTCAAAGGATAAAAAATAATCATAAAATATGATATTTTTTTTTGTGATGTATTTAAAATTCAGTAAAGGCTCCTTTCTGAAACGTTAGAAACTCGTCTTTTCTACAAGATTTGATATTATACCAATTTAACACCTGGTTTAGCCCAGGTAATCGCAGTTGCAGGAGATGTTATCTCGGAAATACAATAAAAATTTTGGCTAAGAAATAAAATCACAAAAACAAAACAAAACAAAACAAAACTAGAAAACTGTCATTTCATTTACATAGAATACATAATAGCAAACAATATTAAATAAGTAATATTTTAAGTAGCTTATTACCTGACGATTCATTATACACATTGACAACGCAATTTCTATAATGACTTGCATTATAAGTATGTGAAAAACAATGTTTTATTTGATATTTCAAATAAAACGATGTTGATTTAAAATGTTTAAGTCTTAGTGTGTGTGTGTGTGTGTGTGTGTGTGTGTGTGTGTGTGTGACCTAACACTTTTCCTAGTCTCTTCCTATTACTTTTTATGATGGATTTATTTAGAAAAGACAATCCTTGATCGTTGTACGCCTATATTTAAACACTTTCTGTACGCAACTATCGCATGTTATTCCAAAGAAGTGCATAAAACAACATTAAACATTACATAAATTATACTTCGTTTTTAGAGATAGAAAAACGAACGTGATTTGGAGATTTAGCAGTTATCCCTAACAGGTCGAATAAGTCAATTTATGAACCTCAACGTGACTGTTTGGTTATTTACAAATAACAACCTAATCTCAGTCAAACTTTAATATAATAAAAAAAAGAAGAGTTAATGGATTAATACAGTATACTATGCACTGTTCACCTTGAGATACGTTGGAAAAGACAAGGGGTCATAGCTAGAGCACCTTTCATTCTAGATATATTTAGTCAAGGGTGATCTCATGCTAAAAAGCTACAATGATTACATACAGATTATCTCAACTCAAACCATAATACTAGCTCAAGATCAGAAATCTGGAAATAGGTAGGAAGCTTTAGTAGATTATATATATTCCAAAAGTTAACTCGTATTTGTTTCACCACCCGACGAATCTCCGCAGAGGTGGGAAAAGGAAAATGAGTCTGGTAGGAATTGCACCTGAAATTTACAGAATCTAAACTAAATTATGCGCCACAAGGTCCAGTTGTTGCACCGTGGTGGCTGTACACCTTAATGATTCCAAGAGTAATGGCAGTAAAGCACAAGTTTTAGTACGTCCACTCATGCTGGACAGGTCAAAACTTAGAGGATAGACCGATGTAGGTCATTTATTTCCAGAGGTGCTAAACTACGGAAAAAGGCAATAAAAAAAAAATCAAAGACAATTTGTAATCAACAAATCTTTTAGAGAAAGGTCTTCCCTCAGGACTGAAGTACAAGCGGGTCAAGGACAGTGGACAAAACTTTTCGTTGCTCCCGCCATAGAAAGTGAACGGTTTAAGTAAGTAAACTAAACCATAGCAATTTAGTTCAGTGGTCTATTTCTAACAATTAACGATATGATATGAATAAATATTTGAAGATGTTACGGCTGACTGTATCAAACTTAGTATGAAACTGGTGAAGCTCTATGAAGCATCCGTAGTCAACACGCTTGTATATGGTAAAAAAAAGCTTCAGTGGTACATGATGATCAAGTGGGAAAGCTTATGTCTCATATGAGATGCCTTCGCAAAATCATGGGCATCTCAGTGGAAGAAAATGTCACCAATTGTTAGGTTCTTGGAAGAACAGGATCTAAAACCATACTCAAGGTGTTCAGTGAGCGTAGAGTGAGATGATGTAGCAATATGCGCTGCGTGGATTGAAGTCAAATTTTGAAAAATCTATTGCTTGACTTGCTTATGTGTTGATTGCATGTAATAAGGAATCCCAGCATGAGATATAATAGTAATGCATGCAAAAGGGGACCTCAGTTAATGCTCAATGAAATAGAGTCATTAGAAAACATAAACCCAGACGTTTATTGTGAGAGCATATTGTAAATGCAAGGGCAAAAAGTGGAGCATTATCCATCACTAAAAAGGTGTAAGGCATCAACTAGACACAAAGACTAAGCTTTTATATGTAGGATATCCAAAAAAAGCTACTCCACTCGAATGGGCTCACTAAATCATGTCATATGATATGATTTGTCAGTGTAATGAGGGAATAGGAAAACAGGGGAGTAGCGGGGAAAGGAAGGGAAGAGAATAGAAAAAAGAGAGAAAAAGAATTTACCATTGACTTCTAAGAAGAACAGAGACTGATATAAAGACCACAACTTGGAATTTAACTTACTATCCCGCAATGACGGAAAGTTGAAATCGACTCTGGTGCGATTTGAACTGCGTATGTTAAGAGATGTAACCAAATGATGCGCAACAGTCTCATGGTTCTGCCATTTTGCTATCCTTTCATAAGGTCAATCAAAAAGGAGCATGTACATGGTTGTTTGCCCTGGTGAAAATAGCAGCCAAATATTGCTAAAATTGCGTTCATTACCTTAAAGTCTAAAGAATACATTAAATGCTGTAGTGCTTGTTGTTGTTGGCACTCCGTCGCTTACGACGTCGAGGGTTCCAGTCGATCCGATCAACCTGCTCGTGAAATTAACGTGCAAGTGACTGAGCACTCCACAGACACGTGTACCCTTAACGTAGTTCTCGGGGATATTCAGCGTGACACAGAGTGCGACAAGGCTGACCCTTAGAATTACAGGTACAACAGAAACAGGAAGTAAGAGTGAGAGAAAGTTGTGGTGAAAGAGTACAGCAGGGTTCGCCACCATCCCCTGCCGGAGCCTCGTGGAGCTTTAGGTGTTTTCGCTCAATAAACACTCATAACGCCCGGTCTGGGAATCGAAACCGCGATCCTATGACCGCGAGTCCACTGCCCTAACCACTGGGCCATTGCGCCTCCACGCTACTATAATGCTAAATATCATAAAAAAATATAATAGTCACGACAGGAATGCTTTTGATTGCAGTACTATAAGTAAATCTGAAGTTAAGCAACAATAGTATAAATTTTGGCACAAGGTGAGCAATTTTAGGGGAGCGGACAAGTCGATTACCTCGATCCCAGTGCTCAACTGGTACTAATGTTATCGAACCCGAAGGTATGAAAAGTAAAGTCGACCTCAGCCGCCACGAAGTTTTCCCAGTGTACTAGCAAAATCTGCCACCTCGCCAACTTGATAGTCGTTAAAATAACGGGATAGTACTGATACTTATTACATCTCACCTGAGAAGATAAAGTTCAGAGCTGTTTCACTTCATCGGACTTGAACTTAGAAGCTATAAGCATTACAGGGCACTCAGTCCAATGTTATGTTTCTAATTTCCATTCTCTCATTAACTTAACAATGCTTATTTAGTTTAACAGTGAGCTAAATAGAGAAAAAGAGAGTAGGTGTTAAAATTACTATTTAGTGAGTAATATGATTCTCATTTAAGCAACAAAGAACAACTGAATAATAATAGTGTTGACTAATTAATTCTCAGCTTATTTTGTTTGATAAATTGTTCAATGTCTCAAAGTGAACAAAAGGCACTCGACTATACTCCACCAAAATTCTGACTTAGTAAAAAAAAATATACATGATCGAGCCTGTCTTACTAACTGAAATTGCTAATAGAGCTACACGGAAAGGTACACAATGACTGTAAGGTCAACGTACTGGAATAATGAACATAAGGGGTCAATAGTTCAAATCTTAATACAGCCTTTATTTTCGATGCTTGTGAATATAACGGACTACCAAAGGAATTATTTATATGGTCGCACAATGAGTTAGAAATAGCTCCTGATTTCCTCTCAAATTTTCTGTCATAAAAAAAGCTGTATCAGCCCCTTTGTCTTTCCCTTGGATAACATCGGTGGCGTGGAGAGGGGGGGGCGGTACGCCTGGGTGACTGCTGGTCTTCCATAAACAACCTTGCCCGGACTTCTGCCCGGAGGGTAACTAGAAAGTTACGCTCCCAGGTACAAGCCCGGATGGTCAGTCATGGCCGAAGGGGGTCTCAGCACTTAGTATATATTTTAGGGTATATCTAGTAGTATAATAATAATAATAATAATAATAATAATAATAATAATTCTTTCTACTATAAGCACAAGGCCTGAAATTTTTGAGGAGGGGGCCGATCAACTACATTGACCGCAGTACTTAACTGGTACTTATTTTATAATAATAAATAAGTCTTTTAAAAACTAAAAAAAAAAAAGCTGTTCGTATCCAGAACTTTACAATTTGAAAAATAAAAAATAAAAGCTTAACACAACTGCGTTTAATACAAAAACAGGCAAACAAATAAAGTTTTATTAGAAACAGAATATTTCCAGGTGGGCTCCATCGGTCGCATGCAACCTGCTGAGTTATCTTAATTTTTCTTCAGGATTATTCACATTACAATTGTAATTTATGGATATCCTGTATATTCATTTATCGTTCCTTTACCGATCTCAGTTGACACAAGTTTCAAAATATGTAAACCACTTCTTAAGATAATTCATACAATTTCATACCTGACAATGTTCCATTTGGGGTTATTAAACTATAATCCAGTGTTATATTTGTTGAGGTATCTCTATGCGTTTGCCAATGAAGGGTAAATAGCTCAATAAATAGGCACTAGACGTACCAACATCCTTATCAGCAGATCAAACTGTATATTTCAGAGATTTCTAACTGCTATCAGGATCGTTCTTGAAAACTAATTTTTCTGCTTCACAGGTAAGTGTGAACAAATACACCACAGCACGATCAAGTAACATAGTTATGCATAAGAACTTCAAATGTACACACACGTCAACACACGAACTGTGGTCGTATGGTAAAAGTTGCCTCCAAAATACTGGTTCCGGGTTCTGTTTCACTACGTGATACTTTCGTTACTTCTACTATAACACTTGACTGACCAAAACCTTGAGAGTGGATTTTCCACACTGAATCTGAAAGAAAGCCAAGATCAGCAAAAGAGATCGATAGAATAAGTACTAGGTTTAAAAAGTAAGTACTGGGATCGATTCGTTAGACTAAAAAAAACCTTTCAAGGCGGCTCCTCAACACGGCCACAGTCTAAGTGAAACATATAAAAGATAAAAGATATACAAAGATCGAATATAAATATATACAAGCTGTGGACAAATGTTGGATAATTTTTGTAATATTTGAAAGCGCGAACTGTTAAGTAATTTAATGTAATGTATTGGCCAAAGTCTGGTTTAATATAATGCTCTGCTTAAAGAGATTGTTCATTTTCAGAGTTTTCGATAATTTTAGTTGTCCGTAGATAAACTTTAAAATGAGAACTATTAAGTAATTTAATAGACTATTCTTCTGTCTCTAGGACAACATTGAAATACAAATTCAAATTATCGAAAACATTGAAAATATACAATGCTGCTTAACAATGTTTTTCAAGATATTATTTACGATTTGTACCTTAAAATCTCATTATTTTGCATGATTGTTGATATAATTAACTTTCTTAGTATTGTATATCAACTCACTCATACTCCTAATCCCTATGAATAATAGTTGTCGAGCTCTCTCTCTCTTTTTCTTTCTCTCTGTCGTTCTTTCTCTCTCATACTCACACACATACATATATGTGTATGCATATGTATACATGTGTGTGATTGTGTGTGCAAGTATGTGTACATGTCTATGTATACAAATAAACATATATCTACACGGTATTACTTATGGTTCTATGTACTTCGAGTCCAGCGGTTTCCATAAAATACTTCACGTTCTCTCGATGTTTCTAATGTCTTATAACGTAAGTAACAAACACAGAAGCGCATGTCTGTAGATAACAAAAAAATTGAAGGAAAATCATGCAAATGTAAATTTCGTGAGAGTTGATGACTACATGATAATTATTTGGCAATGACGATAGTATAAAGGGCGAAATTTTAATCAAACAATTGAAATGAGCTTAAAATATCCATTGGGTCACTTGGCATCACATTCAAAATCAGTTTTTACGTACATACACTTTTCAACCTGAATAAATTATGCGGTACAGCTTTGTCGAAATTGAATTTTACTTAAATGAGGAGAGTCACGAAGAATTCAAAAATATTTGGTCAATTGTAGATAAGGTATAACCACACAGTGGTGGCAGCATAGTACCCAATATGCGGTGTTAGCTTTGGTTGAGCGTAAAGTTAAGATTTGTGTTTGATGAAAGTAACAGTTTGAAGAGAAGTACTGAAGTGTTATCATCTTGTATGCATAGAGTTAAACACCTTTTGTACAAGTAACATTCTCCTTGTTAGAGGAGAAAACACGTTGGTGTCGTTGTTTCCGAAATAATTGTTCCTTAAATGTTGTTTGAACAACAATGCAATTTCAAAGGAGCAAATATATTTAACTGACCTCTCTTATATGTAGTTTAAAAGTCGAATAAAATATAATGAAGATGTTTTGAGTATTCTCAGAAGAGGCACGAAGTAAATGGAAAGCATTAGTTTGTAACCTTGCAGAAACTAAAAAGATAGAATCGAATAAATATATAGAGGAACAAATAATTCCGTTCGACATCTTGGCTGTAGATTGTGCTAGGGGAATAATTCCACTAGACAGTAGTGATAACAATACTAGGTCATTTGCAAAAAAATATATATTTGTAAATATTAACACAAAAATGGGGCTAGGCAAGTGTCAGACATTCCCATGGGAAGAGACAAAAGTTCAAAAATTGATAACTGGTCTCATTTAGTTGAACTCTGTAGCTTTCTGAAGAAGGAGACTACTAAACGAGCAAATGGGTTGGGAAAAGAAATCAAAGGTAGAGCCGACGTTTGTAGATGGATAGCATGTTAATAATTGAAGAACAAACAAGAAAGAAAAATTAGTTAGGTGTGATGGACTACAAGAAACCATACGATAATGCATTGTACGGTTGGCTTTTAGAGTGATGGAGGATCTTCGGAGTCGTCAGTGCATCATTGAAAATGAGGATACAACATAACTATGGGATATGAACATTCAAACGGCTTGGTTAATAGAACATTCACTCATACATGTTATACTCCATAAAGTAGAAAGAGTAAATTGCATAACCGATATTGCTTTCCTGATACAATGATAGTAGAAAAAAGAACATAATGAAATAGAAAAACATCAGGACCTAAAATAGGTACTTCAGAATATCTGGAATTTATCTGTATTTCATGTTAAAGGGGTTTTAAGAACAGTTGTAAAAAGTGTGAATGGTTGGTTGGAGATGTTGATTATCGAGATTAATTTTTCTGGATCCTGCTTATATTTCACTGCGAGGTTTATAAGAAGGCTGTTATAGACTTACAGGTTGTGAGATGCAACTTGGTATCTAGCAACTAAATATTCTTATCTACTCTAGGCGAAAGGCCCAAAATTTTGGGGGAAATGCCGGTCGATTAGATCGACACCAGTACACAACTGGTACTTAATTTAACAACCCCGAAAGGATAAAAGGCAAAGTCGACCTCGGCGGAATTTGAACTGAGAACGTAAAGACTGACGAAACACCGCTAAGCTTTTCGCCCGACGTGCTAACGCTTCTGCCAGCTCGCCGCCTTCTAGCAACTAAATATTGACAGAGCAACTACGAAACGCTGAACGAGCGAAAGTAAAAATAGTCAACTAGCTCTTCAGTCTAATTTCTTATTTTTGTTTAGGCAATCTGTTTAATATTAACCGAAGCAAAATATATTGGTTGAGTAAATTATTAATATTTACTTTGCTATAAGGCATACTATTCTATCATTAGCAATCTGTTATGATTACGCAGACATACACCAATAGTAGGTACTAACACTTACCTTGGCATTGTAAAGCTGAAAATTAGATGGAATACATTGAAATAATATAATGTACACACGCGCACACACACACACACACACACACACACACACACACACACACACAGAGAAACACACGCACATATATGTATATTGTTATATTTTGGGATGACCATTTCTCTACTAAATAAACACTATATATATATATATATATATATATGTATATATATATACATACATACATACATATACATACATACATGCACACACACACACACACACACACACACACAGACACACACACACACATATATATATATATATACATAGTTTTGTGCCGAAAAAAATCATGATGGTAATATGGTAGAGATAATGCTGATAGTTGTTTTTTCTTGTTGTTTTGGAGGGTTGTGTTGGTAGTGGCGGTGGCTCTAACCTTTCCGAAAGAACGGCTTGTATAGCCAGTCGAGATTCATGAAGAAGTTCATGTTTTGATTGAAACAGCTGTAAGTCAGCCAGTCTTACTGTATGCTGCTTATTTCAAAACAAGAAAACATTCATTCAGACACACAATACCAATGAAGCTTGTCGAAATAAGCTACAATTTTTCACTAACTGAAGAGTAAAGCATTTCAAAGTTAGTAAAGTGAACTATCTGAAAATAAAGAAAATGGATAATGCAACACAAAATATCAGCACTTCGATCAGTATTTAGACTAAGATTTTCCGAGATTAAATTATGAGGAGAGGGGGTAATTTGATACCATTGATTCGAGTACTTGATAGGTTCTTCATTTTCTCGACCCTGGAGGGATGAGAGGAAAAGTTGACTGCGACTGTGTTTAAATCGGGAGTGTAAAGTGACACCTATACACACAAACTCATTCAAAGAAAGCAAAACAAAGCAAATTTTTGCACTAGCTCACAAAATACCAACGCATTCAAACAATAAACACACACAAACAGAAACAAACACATGATACATACATATAAATACATACATATATGCATATATATATATATATATATATATATATATA